>NC_066364.1:99565974-99833474 GCF_013377495.2 Cygnus atratus
TGAGAGAGATCCTTTCTGTTTGCTGTTTTCCTTGCTGTATAGTTATCACATGCTTTGGATTGCACACAGTTCATGTATTTGCCCACAACTGCTGTTGTCCTCCAACTGAGTAAAAGGCAAAGTTACTTTATAGAAGCAAACAATCATATATGCTAATATGGGATAGATTCTTTGTCAGACACTGCCTTCAGAATTTCTGAGAATGCTATACCTGTTTGCACATTCTTGTTGATTTTCTCCAAACTAATAGACACATCTGTCCCCTGAAGGGAGTATGATAAGGCAAAACCTGAAAAGTCTGAGTTAAAAATAAAAAATGATTGGTACTCTCTGCAAATTTCCCCCATGTTTCTTTATACTTTTTGTTTTTCACCAGGCTCTACTTTGCCCCTGTAAAACTGCCTGAGTTTGCTTGAGTTCCTATTGATGGTGTTGGTAGAAGACATTGTTAATGGTTAGTGTCTATTTAGGGCCCCTGGCAGCATGCTTGTTTCTCATTAAGTTAGATATTTCACAATTCCCAACAAAACATAATTTTCTGGAAGAACTTGGTTTAACAAGGAACTACTGTAACAAAACCACAAGGCCTGCCATTTATTCTTAGGCTATATTTTACTTTTTTGCCAGTTTCCTTTCTTTCTCTAAACATCATTAGGATACAATCTCTTTCCTAGAAAATACTACTTTTTCCCTTCTGAGTGGAACATACTTTCACACGACAAAGCAGTCGGACATTTCAAGTATTTTTCTTGTAATAAGAGTAACAGGGCTCTTCACATTTTTTCTAAGCAGCAGTAGTTTTCGTAAATCACTGTCAATTTTCAATGTTTGGAAATTAAAAAGACATCGTAAAAGAAAAAAAAAGAAGAAAAAAAAGAAGAAAAAAAAGGTAGGGAACATAAGGATAAGTCAAGCAAGAGCAAGTTGTAAAATGTAGACTGAACAGCAGCCTTCCCCCTCCTCTTCCCCTCTCAGCCTAGCCAGGCGCAGGTCCCAAGCCCCTGGCCCAAGCCCCCGGCCCAGGTCCCAGGTCCTAGCCTTCTTCCCGACTGCCCAGTGCAGGCCCCCTTGATTATAACCTTGGCTTTCACATCTTTCTTACTTCATTATTCCAGTGCATTTGACCTGTTTTGACCACACTGAAGAGCTGAGTTAAGTATTAACCTTCTGACTGCCGTTGCTTGGGCTCTGTGTATTGTCATGTGAAAAGTGTGATTCAGCTTTTCAGTTTTAGAGATACAGAACATGCTGTATGTGGAAAATTGGACACTGAGTCCAATGACTGTTGTATTATGTGCCATGAAAACCCTTTAAATAAATAACTGAAAAAAATATTTTCAAAGTAACTAAGAAGCTGAAAAGGGAAAGAGCAGTTTTGTTCTAATTTGTCCATGCATTTCCAGTGGGTTTGAGTATTGCCAGGCTGATAGCTATCATTGGGGATATAATTCCTCTTTTATTATCCAGCGCACAATCATTATGGAGACAGGCTTCCCCTGCTTGGCTCACCAAGGCCCTGCCTCTTGGTAGGAAGATAATCAATGTTGATAAAAAACTGCAGTCTCTGCTGAACCTACAAAAATGAATTAGAAGACTCCTTAAAAAACACCGCCACAAATCTCATGGGGAACCCATGGAAACCCAGGGAAAATATTACTCCACCATTTCCATTCAAATATAACAAACCTTTAGAAAACAAAGAGAATGACTAAAATGCATAAGACAAAACTCATATTCTTCAAACCTCTATGGACATTAGATCTTGCCTTTACACTAAACGTCTTAGCTGGTGCATCAAGTATTATGGCCAGGATCCATCATATAAAATTCATTCTCTGCTCCTCAAGTATAGAGAAGAGCATTTTTAAAGTGCTTTATGAAGTCATACCCCCTTGGGAGGCTGAGACAGTGACTGATGTGGAGCAGGCAGGTTGAGTAAGTTCTCACTCACAGCAACAAGGAGTGGAAGAGCTTTAAGGTATCTCATGGAAATCGTAATTTAAAAGCACGCCTCGAGCCAGCTCCTTCAGAACAAAGGAGTAGAAAGCACATTTCACCTCATACCCAAGTCAACCTCCTGTGCAGCAGCTTCTGCAGTTGGTACCCTAACTCACTGCAGCTACCTTGATAGTTGCAGGCAGGACAAGCGTCTACATTGCCAATCATTTACATTAACACACCCCAATGTCAAGAGATGGGCTCTGCAGGTATAACTCAGTCTGGGAGTCTTTGCTGTCACAGGCACTTATGACAGGGAAAAAGTGAGCTAGACCCTTAGATCTCAAGTGAAATGTGCAAAGCTGATTGGGGGGAACAGATCAAGGTACATGTTACGTCTAATCAACTATGTATGATGTGAAAGTCACGGATGGACAGTAAGTAAATAAATACTCAGTACTCGAGGCCGGCGGCCTCGGAGCCGGCGCAGCCGCAGCCGCAGCGCCCACCCACACGTTACGGGGGACCTCGGGCCCTCGCTTGGCCAGGGTAGGCCCGGGGCAGCAGCGGAGTCACGCCGCCCCCGCCAACTCTCAGAGGCTGGCAGAGAGCGGGTGGTGCCCCGGCCACGGCGGCTGCGCCCACGGCCTCTGCCCAGAAACAGCCCCGGGAGGGCGGCGCCGCGCGGGGCCCGCCGGGCACGGGGAGGGGCGCCCAGCGTCTTGTAGCCGCCTGCAGCGCTGCTGGGGTGGGTGAGGGAGCTCGTGTGGTGGGGCACAGGGTTCTGTCTCTCCTCCCTTTCGAGTCCACCCTATGGGCTAGCACAGGAGCTAGCAGGACTCGTCGAGAGAGCTTTAAACTAGCTATGGCGGGAGAAGGGGATAAAATGGCTCACCAGAGAAGTACCGTGGGGAGCAATGCTGAAGGTGGTGGTGAGGCAGGTGTCTCATATAATCAGGATGAAGAAATAGATGGGGCATTCTGTGAGCAGCTTGCAAAAGTTACACCATCGCCAGCACTTGTTCTGATGGGAGACTTCAACTTCCCTGATATATGCTGGAAGTATAATACTGCGCAGAGGAAGCAGTCCAGGAGGTTTCTAGAGCGTGTGGAAGACAGCTTCCTGACGCAGCTGGTTCAAGAGCCTACAAGGGGAGGTGCCCTGCTCGACCTGCTTTTCACTAACAGAGAAGGACTGGTGGAAGAAGTGAAAGTTGGGGACTGTCTTTGGCAGAGTGACCATGAAATTGTAGAGTTTTCTATTCTTGGTGATGTCAGGAGGGTAACTAGCAAAACTGCTGTCTTGAACTTCTGGAGGTCGGACTTTGACCTATTCAGGTCACTTGTTGCAGGGGTCCCTTGAAAGTCACTCCTGAAGGGCAAAGGGGTCCAGGAAGCCTCGATGCTCTTCAAGATGGAAATCTTGAAGGCACAAATCTTAAAGGAGAAGCCTGTTCCTGAGTCCCATAAGGAGAACTGGAGGGGAAGAAGACCGGCATGGATGAACCGAGAACTTTTGTTGAGACTCTGAGAGAAAAAGAGTCTATGCGTGCTGGAAGAAGGGACAGGCTACTTGGGGCGACTACAAGGAAGTTGCTAAGATATGCAGAGGAAGTTAGAAAGGCAAAAGCCCAGCTTGAGCTCAGATTGGCCACTGCAGTAAAAGAGAGCAAGAAATCCTTTTATAAATATATTAACAGCAAGAGAAGAACCAAGGAAAATTTCCATGCTTTACTTGATGCAGCAGGGAATGTGATCACTGAGGATAAGGATAAGGCTGAGGTTCTCAACGCCTTCTTTACATCTGTCTTTAATAGTCAGATCAGTTATCCTCAGGGTACTTTACACCCTGACCTGGATGTCCCCTGTAATTCAGGTAGAGAATCACCCCCCTGTGATTCTGGAAGAGACAGTTAGAGACCTGCTCCTCCACCTGGAATGTCACAAGTCCATGGGACCAGACGAGCTGCACCCTAGGGTGCTGAGGGAGCTGGCAGAGGTGATTGGCAAGCTGCTTTCCACCATCTATCAGTGTTTCTGGTTATCTGGAGAGGTCCCAGAGGATTGGAGGCTTGCCGATGTGACTCCCATCTACAAGAAGACCTGGGGAACTACAGGCCTGTCAGCCTGACCTCGGTTCCAAGGAAAGTTGTGGAGCAAATCATCTTGGGTCAGATCACATGGCACATGCATGGCATCCAGGGGATCAGGCCCAGTCAGCATGGGTTCACAAAAGGCAGGTCGTGCTTGTCCAACCTCATCTCCTTCTATGACTGTGTGACCAGACTGGTAGATGAGGGAAAAGCTGTTGATGCAGTCTACTTAGACTTCAGCAAAGCCTTTGAGACAGTCTTCCACAGTATTCTCCTGGGGAAACTGGCTGCCCATGGCCTGGACAGGTATATTTTTCTCTGGGTCAAGAACTGGCTGGAGGGCCGTGCCCAGCGGGTTGTGGTTAATGGAGTTAAGTCCAGCTGGAGATTTAGATTAGATATCAGGAAAAACTTTTTTCTAAAAGAGTGGTCAGGCACTGGAGCAGCCTGCCCAGGGAGCTGGTGGAGTCCCATCCCTCGCAGTGTTTAAGAAGCGCCTGGACAAGGTGCTATGAGATAAGATTTAGTAGCTTAGTGGGTAGTATTGGTGATAGGAGGACGGTTGGGCAAGATGATCTTGTAGGTCCTTTCCAACCTTGTGTTTCTATGATTCTATAAGCCATTTTCCTTCCCTTCCTTCTGTTATTGTTAAAGACATTTTACACACTATAACAATCTTCAAGTAAAGGCTGTAGGGTATGCCTTAAATCTAATCATAAAAACCACCTGGTGCCTGAAACGATTAATACCTCAATGAACCATGAGAAACAGATGCTTCTTTGAAAAGGGATGTGGAGGCTGTGGAGATTTATAATGTTTAAGTCAACAGGTGAAGTTAAAATCTGCAGCATCTTGAGTGCAGTCTGCTAAAACTGTAAACTTTCTATTTAAAGCATTTGCATTCTCTCTTTAATACCTAGTTCACAAGCCAACATTAAATTCCAGGTTGAGCTTGGTAATGGGATGGCTTTCCTGGCAATGCTGTAGGCACACACTATACTTCATGCTGCATGCCCAGGGCTTAACTAAGTGCTTGACCTGCAGCAAGTGTTGCCTCATATTTTATTAACAACAACAAAGATCTTGTGATTTCCCCCGTATAAAGACAAACAGTTGGAAGCTTGATACTTGCATTTAGGTTTAGAAATTCATGTTTTTGAAAATAAGTGGCCTGAACTGCTTTGCACCCACAAAGTCAGTGGAATCTTTTAATGTTTAGCAGCTATATATATATATAGAGAGAGAGAGAGAGAGAGTTAAATATGAGTAGAAGGTAGAAGGGCTTTAGGGGGAGCTCAGTTTGTAAAAAGACTTGGCAGTAATATTTGGTCACCCAAGACACGTTCTCCAATATGCACCTCCCCAGGAACCTGTTTACAATATGTACTCTCACACCTGGCATACTTAAAGGGATGTTTAAGAGTAACATTCCCAAAAATTAGTTGCATAGAAACAACAGACTGATTGAAGATACTTAAAATCAAGAGAGTTGTCAGTTTTTTTTACAAAGAACATTCTACTTTCTCAGGCTGCTTTGTAACAGGTTAAAAGTAGGCAAAGAATTGTTAGCTGGATTCAATGAGTGTGGAAGTAGTACAGCACACAGAAAATAAAAGTGCCCCAGCCAGGTTTCCTGTATGCTGAAAGTTTTTCACTAGTCAGATAATATGCATCTTCACTATGGAGACATAAAACCTTCATTAATCAATAGCCAGTTCCCAAAGCAGACCAATGTATTGAACAAGTAGCCAAGCAAATTTTAGATGGAAATGTTTAAGTTACTGATTTTAGAGAGAGACAAAATGAAAAGAAGAAGAGGGACAAAGCAGAAAATAGTGAGAGACAGCAAGCAAGCAAGAAAGCAAGCAAGAAATCATGCAAGAGAAAATGAGAAAGAAAGAAAAAGAAGGAAGAAAGAAAGACGACAAGAAAAGACTAGAAAAGACAAGAAAATACAAGAAAAGAAAAAAAATGACAAGAAAAGACAGAAGAAAAGACAAGAAAAGACAAAAGACAAGAGAAGACAAAGGAAAGGAAAAGAAAGAAAAATTAGATTAGCAGACTGAACGCAGAGGCCCTATAAATTGCCCTTTTTGTTAATCCTTTGTTTTTGGAGGTCACTACTGACTGGATGCATAGATGTTTATTTTACACCTAAATGCTCTCAAGACTGAGTCAGTCTCCCCATGACCCATGATACCACCCACTTTTCCTCAGGATACCAACTCCTGAGGAAGGATCATACGAAAGATGAGGTTTCCCCCAATCTGGAGATAGAGACTTAGGTCTCTGAAAGAGCTGAGAAACGTAAAAAATCAGTAGTGTGATTCTAAGACTTGCAATATCACGCACATTATAAAACATACATGAATTAAAAATCTATTACTTAGCCAAGGGTTAAATTTGCAGCCTTACTGAACGACAGATATTCACACGAGTAGAATACAGACACTCAGGAAGGAAATATGAATCTTTGATATCTTAATTTCTTCATTAAGACTGGAAACAGAAAATTGGTGAAACTTGTGTTTTTAAATCTGAAAGCACTTTGGAAAACTTATACTGCCATTAAAAGTAGGTATTTGGGAACAGAGAGAAAGCTTAGAAACATGCTGAAGCCCAAAGGAATAGTTTGGTCTCCGGAGTTCACAACCAGATGAAACACAGGAAATTACAGAGATGTAAACAAGTCTTTCAGCCAGGTTTACCATTACTTTTTCTTTTTCCTTTCTATATTTCAGTCAACAGTTTAATCCCATAAAAAAATGAAGTTGTTTCTTGGACTTTCGTTGGTAATCATTTTACTCAGAAATACTGCATTCAATTACCATCAGCTTTATCGTTTAGATTAATAGACAGAAATGGAAACTGAAAGGCTGTGATGTTCTGGAGTTGGTGTAACAACAAGCATCCATATCACAAACTGTTATGTCTTGGCAGTTGTTTTATCACCATCTTGATGGATTTGTTTTCCTCTGACTAGGGTACAAATTGAATTTCATCATGTGTTGGCCAGTGATACAGCAATGGAACAAGGAATTTTTTAGCCTTGAGGCTTTGTTATCTGCTTCTTTGTGTATTCTAAAGAGCCAGCATTCTTAAAAACAGCACTGCAAATGTTCAGCTAGAAAATACCCTTTTGTAGCCTTTTCAGATTATAGCCCTTCCATACAATGTATTCAGTCAACTTTCTTCCTGTTTCCCAATCAGTTAAATTTAGAACTATTGTCTTGATCTGTTAATGAGATAGAACATCTAGGAAAGTCAATGACTAGTTATGAAACTGGCATCTACCACGTCTGTGAAATTCTCAGCCAAACTGGTATGCCCATCTGAAAACAGTTAAGTTTCTTGGTTTTTTTTTGGAGCCTTCTGCCTCGTAAACAGTCTTTCAATTTCCATGTTTCATTCACAGTGTATGATGTAAATAATAAAATGATTACATGAAAAATTAGCAGGGTGTGTCCAGAGCAACAAGTGAAAAGGATACATGTCCTGAGTTGTCTGAAAAAGTCACTTTGATAACTTCTATTTTCCACCACGACTGGCTTCTTAAGTTGCCTGTCTTACAGCTCTTGAAATATGGAGGGTTATGGTCTAAAAGCCCTCCCTCCCAAAAGACATAAAAAATCTCCATACTCTTCAAGGCCTTTGTACTTCAGAAAACCTTCTATTTTTTGTTGTTGTTGTTGTTGTTGTGGTATATTATATATTCAGTCTTACCACCCTCAGCATACTTGCAAATGCAGAAACACAAACTTCACAAGAAATGGTCATGACTTTGAACCTGAAAGTTAGGTTCTAAAACCTGTTATCTAAATTGATAAGACAAAAGCTGGAAGAAAGGAATGTTGAAATGAACAAAATGAGACTGCCATGTGTAAGGTGAGATATACCAAACAGACATTATCTGCTTGCTTTTTCCAGCCCCCCTCCCCGCAAATTTACAAACAAACCTGCAAAGAGATTTCAAACTCTTTGCCTTACACCAGACTGGAGCTCACTGAAATTTATTTTCTTCAATTATTTTCTCTTACTGATTTTTAAGCTTGGGCACCGCTTTTGCTTTTTTTACTCAGCACAATTTAATGCAGTTTTGCCTGAGCCTTCAGCAAATTTTGGCCTTGTTCATCTGCAGCTATACAAGTACAGATGTAGACATAATGCTTGGCTGAGAGGAATCAGCTCCTAATAAACAAGTAATTTCTGATACATTCTCCCTTTATAAAGTCTTAGAGACTTATTTTACTTCTCTTTGAATCAGTTGTCTTCCTATCTGAAACATTTTTATATTTTGGCCTCTGTGTTTTGTTTCAGAATGCCATCTCAGTGAGAATTTAGCATGGGATGTTCAGATTCTGATCCCTATCATGTTCTCCTTACAGGCATTCAACATATTGCATTACCATACTTGTCTCTCTGTTGCTCTCACCATGATGATCCTATTCTCCAGACACAGATTTTTTTATATTTTTTTTTCAACATAGAGCAATCATTTAGAATGTGCATAGCGTCTGCTGGTTATTTCTCAAACTTATTAGGTCACTTTTTATATGAAAAATAGAAGATTACAGGTCCAAGAGAAACCCACTCATTTATCTTGTTATAACAAAAGGTTGTCAAAAGGGTGAAACATCAAATGCACCCATTTGATAATATTAGTGACAATATTATTATTACTTCTCTTTTTACCTTTGAAAAGCTAAAAGACAAGCAGTTCAGAATTCCACTCCATATAGCTACTGAACAGAAAACCACCACATTAAAACAAGTATCAGTTGCTGAAAACCTACAATTCATTGGAACCAACTGCACACAAAGGAAAACATCTTCAGAGTGAAACATTTAAAATGAGGCATTTAAATAAATATCTAAAAATCTACTGAAGACTTCAGTATCAGACTGGGAGTGTAATATCCCTTCTTCTGAAGATGGTCAATATATTGTGTTGGAAATAGACACTTAGTATTAGAAAACAAGTATAAAGAAACTTTTTCATGAAAGGTATTATTTTTCTAGTACAATAGATGTAATTTGCAATACGAGCAAGGTTACTAAAATAGTTGGCTAACCTATCACAGCGTAGTTTTTCCGTTGTGCTTTCATTGGCTGTAAAATGCAAAACAAGCCCCTTTTATCTTCTTAAACAATGAAAGAGTTGGCTTGCTAATTTTATTTGCTTCCACATTGTTTCACACTTTCCATTTTGCTTTCTGGACCAACAGAATTTTACTAACAAAAATCTTAGTACAAAGAAAATGTCGCAAACATGAATATTTGTCAAAAACAAAATGTAACTGTGCACATGCAGGCTCTAGCAAATAACGGTTGGTTACTTGTCCATGCAGGGAGAGAAGAAAATCTCAGCAGATTTAATCTGTCTGGCAAAAGCTACCCAATCCAACTCATATTTCTAATATTTGTCACTTGTCCAGAAGTTAAGAATATTGAAAATATGCAAAATAATTTAGAGTACTAACAAAGTGAAAGGCAACTCCAAACCGCTCTGTGAGAAAATAAGGCTACATGAATTAAAATATGACTTTTACAAAATAATGATTTAAAAACATAAATTATGGAATATTTCATTTCACTCATAACTCCAAGTAAAAATGATTAATGATCAGTGTATAGAGAAAGCAGTAAAAGGGACAAGATGTCTCAGGGAATTGGTAATGTGGTACTTTGCCTTTTTGGTTTGAATTTCAGCTTTTCAGTTGCTGTTACTAGTGAATCCCTCATGCCTTAAAACTGGCTTTTATGTTTTAAATCTAAATTCTCTTGCCAAGTGGCAGATTGCCTGAAAAGTCAATAAAAGTCGGGGTCTGGTTCACCACTACATTGATCCAGTATCACGCTAGTGTAGCTCAGTTGACTTCAAGCATTGTACTGGAGCACCAGGACCCAGGAGTGTAGTACTCAGCAGCAAATGCACTTCCTTGGAATATTAGTTCTCTGAACTATAAACTGGGATGTAGCCTGGCCAGACCCTGACATTTTATCATGAATCTCACAACATTTGCTGCTTTACTTACAGTTCTATCTCTCTGAAGCTTATGACTAAAAGAGAATCGCAGTTTCCATTAAAAGGATAAATTTCTAGTAAGCTCTTACACTGTACAGAAAAACCTGTGACTCCATGTATACCTTTGAGACTCAAAAAAAGGGATGAATACCCCACACCCTAGTGGATACTGTGTTTTCATTTTTAAACATGAATTTTAACCTACTCTTCTCCTTTCTAGGGGTCTGACTATTTATGGTTGGCAGTGTTCAAGACTGTTAGTATGCTGACTTCCTGGTCAGCCCAATACTCGGTTGGCCACATCTCATATTACACATTGGGGTATGTGATTTCTTCTGTAAAAAAATGGCAATGACAATCAGACCCACTAGTTCAATCATTATGCGTTATGGGGTTTCCTCCTCCAAATATGCCTAGCAAAATGGCGTGTATGGGGGAGGAATGCTCTACATTTTCCTTGAAAGTCATACATGTTTCCCATTAACATTAATAGGTGTTTACATGCATTCATAAGACTGAAAGTAGACCTCTTACTACATATCCATAACATTTAAAAAATAAAATAAAAATCAGACCAAGCATTATATATCACGCAGCATTGTTACGAGCTGGAATATGTTACACTAGCTTCTGTTCCCCAACCAATTACTCCTTTCATAAGGTTTGTGTAGTATTCTCTGGCCAAGTACCATCCTTGCCTTAATTGGAAAAGACATTTGAAAAAAACTGATATGGAAAATCTGCATTTGACCTTCTGCCCTTGCTTCTTGTCAACAATTTCAACCACATCTGCTCTCGCAATGTGAAAATGTTGGCGTATTTCACTGAGCTCTGCTCCGACAGCTGCAGGCACTCTTTGTATGGTATAATTCCACTCCCAAACACGCAGGAAACAGTGAGTGCAGATCATTCATTGCTCACTCCTTTAATGTGGAGGCTCTACAAAAAGAATTCAAAAGAAGTTTTCACTGAAAATCTCTCTGGTGCTGGGTCCTGGAGGAAGAACATATCACCAAGTGATAGTGAAAACACACCTATTTTATAAGTCGGAAAATGTTTGAAAAAGGGAAACAGTATCCATATGTCAAGTTTATGTCCAACAAAAAGGCAATCAAACTATCAAGTACAAGCTTTCCATTAAATTTAACACTTATTAGATCAGAATCTGATCATATAAGATTAATGTTTATGCTTGCCTGATTTATTGGTTGAAGCATATGTAAACCTGGATTTAAATTATCAGACTAAGGACTGTGATTAATTTCTCCATGCTGTACAAGCTAAGCAATTCTTTGGAGTCCTGCAGAGATGGCAGTGACAGTCTATGCAATGCAATGTATGGAAGTTTGGATGGATGTCCCATAAGTGAGAAGTCACTAAAAATTAAATTAGCTTAAAATTAGCTTAAAGTAATTTATAGTGTAATTCCTCATGACTATTCCTTGGTGAGGTGCTAATTAAAAACACGCTCCTTACAGGATACTATTTGTTTCCCTGACTATACATATAAGTCTATCTGTCACTTATGTTCCATCTGTACATCGTTCTGAGGGCACCTATTTTGGTCTTTTGCTAGATTTTGATTGATACCATTGGCTTTAGTCATCCACTCATTTAGGGTGATGGATACTGAATATCATATACAAAAGGGTTGCACCTTGCTGGATTAGTACTTTGGAAGACAAAAACTCGTTCCATTTTTCTCATATCTCAAGCGCAGAATTCCACACCGAGGTTGCGTAGTTGGAATTGGATGGGGAAGAGAAAGCAAAAATAAAAAATAAAAAATAAATATTTTATTAGAAGAAGGATAGAAGTCGGGACTGTAAAAAAAAAAAAAACACAGCCACCACCATCACCACCACCAACAGCAAAACACATTTTGCATTTGCAGGTAGATGTTAAGTTGGACCCATAGTAGTCAATACTTTAAAGTAAATACGAATATTTGAATCAGGCACTTTAGAATATTATCTTCCACAAAGTTATTAAATTCTCACACACAGTAAATGAAATATGGACTTCCATCTTCACAGCCCATTCTCTTATTAACTTTGTTTTTTTTTTCATGCTGTTTAAAAATCATACTTCTTTCTTGCAAAATTCTTCTTGAGTATAAATGCTTTATATGAATGTATATATACTTGATATATGAAAGGGCTTTAAAATATGGAGTATAATGTATTAAACACAGGTTTGAAACAGTGAGAAAAAACTGTGAACTAAGCTGTATTTTGTTCTTCTGTATCTTCTCCCCAGGAGAAGGTCTTCTATTGAAGTTGGAGCAGGTTCTCTCTCTATATTTTTGAATGTTTACATTCCAAATCCCTTGTTTTATGGTTGTATAATAAATAGATTGATGTATTTGGATGTCATAAAGCAGGAAACTTTAAGGTCTGTGAAATATTGGGAACTTCTAATATTCATATGAGTGTGCAGCAGATGTTAATGTTTTCTAGCTTATGATGTCCAGGTACATTAGCTGGTCTATGAAGTTCTGAGAGTTTTGCACATGTGAGTAATATAAATACACTGGTTCATGCAACTGCTCCTATCAGAAATTAACATTGTACAAAATGTTTGTGGCAGCAAGTATTTAATTTTCCATTCTATTGAACAGTTCTATCAAAACTATTGGAAATATGTTTAATTTAAATTGTCATCAAGTGTTTAGCCATATAATCCTGAAAAAAAGGCATGACAATGAAGAAATGAGAAATGAAAATTATTCATTTTGATGAAGGTAAAAATACAGTGAGGTTTGTAATATGTGCCAGATCATACTTGCACTTTATTTTTAAAGGATGACTTCATGAGAACAACAATAACATAGCAGATAAATCTAAATAAATATTTAGATTTTGAGTTAAATACTCCAGTAGTAAGTTGCTATCAGAAATCAGGATATATGGTTATTTAGCATACTGTAATTATTTTTCCAGTCAGTAAACTGCACAACAATAGATCATGGATTCATTCTAAATAATCCTGCACCACCAGCTTGTTCATAAGCAGTGCCCTGTGACCATTAGGTGGCTGGATTTTAAGTCCAAATTATACCCTTCTAGTGCAAACTGTACATTCATTAGTTACTTCCTTCAAACCCAATGCAATAGTTTCTTTGGCGATAGTTTCTTTCTCACTTGACTATTTAGGAGAACTGTTAATTCATCTACAAACTCTGAGTGAATTTATAGACTTTGGCAATACTCACATAGTAAGATAAATAATACTTGTAACGCATTTTGCTTATTTAGTGGTTACGCTTAGGGACATTGACAGACTTTAGAAACATTAATGACCTTAGTATCACAATTCCCTTGCTAAACTGGTGATTATTATCATCCTTCTTCTACAAAAGGGGAAAGTATGGGAGTAAGAGATTAAGTGATTTATCCCATGTCCATGAGAAATCTGTGATAAAACCCAGACCAGGGCCCAGGTCTCCAGACTCCTGAACACATGGTCTCACTCTGCCAAACTGTCCCCTTCTGCTGTTCCAATGGCTCTACCAAAGCCTTGGGAACAACACCAAAATTTTCTGCATCAAAAAGGAGGCAGAAACAGTTGCCAAATATCCACACATTTAGCCAGACTTACAAAATTTATTTACAAAATAAACAGATGCAATAATAATTAAGGGCTTCATCAGCCTTATGTTTAAACATAATAAAATGCATTTTGGGTGCGATAGTGATCACATGAATTTGTCAATACATGGATTTGTCAATACATTTGTTATGGGGCAGGCAAGTACAAAATCCTGTTATGTTGCGCTTTGCTGTTTGAAACAACTGAAGGGTGCTAAGACTTAGCCTTGTCCTCAGGCAGCTGCTCCTGAAGGAGGTCCTACTTACAGACAGCTTCCTTTTGACCACCCAGATGTCACATCCATATGTGCTCATCCCTCTTTTCTGCTTATTTAGCCATGTCCCATATGAAATAGAAGCAAAATCCTATTTCACACTGCATTTTGGCAGTTCTTGCCAGACTCATGGGTACAGAATAACAGGGTATTATTATATAGTGACTTTGCACAGCACTGTTAATTTGCACTAAAACCTTGGCTCAGTGTTCTTCCTGCTCTTTTCAAGGAGCTGGTGACTTTACTTGTTCTGCAGAAAGTCTGAAATAAAATCTTGAGAAAATTCTATGTTGTTCACTTGCTGGAAAAGCTCGTATGAAGACACAGCTGCAGTGAGACTGGTTCCCATTCAGCATGGGTTCCCAAGGGAACAGGGTTCCCTTTCATCCACTCACCCATGTATGGTGGCACAGGGCACTGGGGGCCTTGGCTGAGGCACTGAGAGGAGAACTGTGACATTCCCCAGCCATAAATACACCTTTGGGCACTATATAGGAAAATATAGGAAATATATAGGAAATGGGTACAGCCATGTGACAAAAAGGTTTCTCTTATAGACCTTGTATGTTGGTCTGGGATATAGATCAAATAGAAGGACAAATTAGCTCAGAGATCAAGAAGTAGCCAAGGTATGTCTTTTTCTTACAGGCTACAGATGAGTCCTAGTACTGCTACTCTGGTGGTGTGGGCACAAATCAGTCCATGAAGAGTTGATCATAAAGGCTTAACCTGATCCCAGTTTAGGGGACAAAGAGCACTAATTTGAATTAGCAGGAACAGATAAGTAATCCTCCAGGAAAAAAGAAAAAAAAAAAAAGGGTTTTCAAATTTGTATTGATGCATCTTGGTGATAATACTCATAATCACTAACCTTGATAAAGTTTCTGATAGTTTTCTGATAAAGTTTCCTTGTTAAAGTTTTGAAGAAGACAGGACAATACCTGCTGTTTCCTTCATCCTCACTCAAAGACAGAATTTCCTATATGCCAGTCTGTGGTATTACACTTCTTTTTCCCCTACCAGCTCTAATAAGGGTTATTGTAACTGCACCAGCTGCCTTTGCAGTGCTGTTTGTTAGCTGTGTACAGGGAAGTATGTCTGTACATCTACCAAAAAGGGAATTTCCTTCTCTTTCTGCCCATCATGTTCATTGTCCATGTAGCTGTTGTCTTCCATTTGTTCTATTCTTGAGTAAACTGGTAACACAAAAGTTTTCCTGTTTTCAGCTGCTCAACATTAGTGATATGATGATTAAACTTGGTTGCTGACATTACCTTGAGACAGTGATCACAGTATCAAGAGGAAAAGTCAGAGGACACAGCATAAACTGTGAAATAGAAACCTAGACTATCTAGCACGAAAATGAAGGTAGAAGTTGAAGGATGACAGTTTATTTCTCTATGTATGCAATCTATCAATTCCCAAGTGAGTATATCTGTCACAATTATTTTTGACAAGCAGAAATTTTATTTGATGGGAGCAGAAAAGTTTTTAAAATGAGAATTTCTCTAGATTCATGAATATTTGTATCCAGCACATGGACTACTTCTTATAACCTCTCTGCATAACCCAGACAGTTAGCTTGTGAGTTTAAAGCATTAACAAGCTCTAGTCTCTAGTCAGATAAAGCTCTAGTTAGATGCAGTGATTTAAAGCATTTTTGCTTTACATCTGAATGCAGATCTGAATGCAGGCAGTTTGCTATAACAACCCGGGAGACTCGAAATTCACAAGGGAAACAGAAAGATCAGACATTTGTTGTTGTTGTTTTTGTTTGTTTGTTTGTTTTTAATTAAAGATATATACATATTTAAGTCTATCTTCTCATGTTTTGTTTTCAAAGTTTTGATCATTTGTGTCTGGCAGGTCTGCAGGCATAATTACTCTGTGTAAGACCTTGACTTCCTTTTGTCCTGGGATTAGCCAAGCATCAGAAAGAAGATGATGGTTGGTCTTCCACCAAGGCTGTTGGCTTATACAGCACAGCAAAGAGAGGGTACTTATTCTGGGGTTGTGAAAAAGCTCTGATTCAGTTAATGTTTGTTAACTTTGAACTAGGAGGTATCTCTTCTCATGTGCACTGTCACTGATCTCAGCGTGGGCCCTTATGAATGACACTGATACAAATATTAATAAATACTTGTGTGTGACCTATCATCACAGGTGACTGATCGTCAGGAGTGAATCCCTCACTGCATCAGCAACAGTCCCTGCCATCTGTCTCTCCATGGCAAAGGCGCTAAGTCCAGGATGGGCTCTTGGAAGGGGCTCCTTTGCAGTTGGGAATTCTGGCAAGCTTTGTGAAGATCTTTTAGCTACAACTGTTTAAGATTATTTAGTGGCTTTTAAACACTGTTCATGCCCATTCCAAACAAGCCCACAGAACATCTGCACAGTGTCTGTTAGCTGTGCTCAGGGAGTGTCTACCAACAATCCTATATTGTTCTCAGCAAATATATATCAGTCCAGATTTTTTTCCATGGCTTAGTATCCTCTTCAAGCAGTGAGGGAACTGTGACCTTTCATTGATTCAGGCATGGAAACTATAATCACAATATTGAGTAGTTATATTTGCTTTGGAAAAGTAATCCTATTGTTCTCCTCTTTTAATGCTTAAACTAACAGTCAACATGAATGTCATCTTTATAAAATGATAGGAAACCTACAATGTCTGGTATTAATAAATGTCTCTGCACTCAGTGTCTGAGCAGGGTTGGGACTGAAAGGAGAGAATGAAGACCTTATGACAGAACTCACGGGTAGTCTCTCTTGTGAGTATTTTTACAAGATGCAACTGCTATAGAAGTGCATCTTGTGCATCCCAGGGCAATCAGTTTGCTCTTCAAGCGAGCACAGAGATAATTTATTCCTGGTGGGAGAGGGGAACCTGTAACAGTGGTCTGAACTGCCACTGCTGTTCACAGATTCACTCAAAGAATACTCTGAAGTCTTGACTGTATTATCAGAAAAAGAACTGTCCTGCCAAGAATAGATGGGGAGAGATACCAGCTCCACTCAGGTAGTGTTGTAGAGCATAACACTACATCCTATTCAGAGCCTCAAAAATTGCTGACTTTTTCTTTTTAAAAAAATTATCCCCCCTAAAAAAAAATAAAAACAAACTAAGGAGCTGTCAACAAAGGGCAAAAGTGATAGCAGAGGATTACTCATTGATTACATTTGTAATTGCAGCCATACACTACAATCACTACCTAATTTGCAAAAGTATTTTTATAGCCTACTTGCTGCTGTAGTGAGTGATAACTGAAGATTCAGTGGTGGAAGGTTTGTCTTAAGATTATTATACAGAATAGGGCCTCAAGCAAACTGGATTCAAGTCATGGTTCCTCCTTAGTCTTTCTACATGGTTTCAAGAGAATTGCTTTATCTCTCTCAGCTTCTTTTCCCTGTCAACAAAAGAATGATGATTTTGTCTATCTAAGTTGTAAGCATTTTAGAACCAAAGTATTATATGTTTATACCACAGAAAGTACACAGGGCTTTGATCTCATCAGTGGCCAATTGTCAGTCATTAATAAAAATAGTGTTAATTAGTAAAGGCTGCATTACACGTTGGTAGGGCTGCATGGGTCTTTAGATAATAATGGCTGTATATTCTGATTTCATGTAATTTTCACATTTGTGCTCAGAGTAGGGAATTATTTTGGCTGGAAAACAACTCAAACAAGCAGTGCCAGAAGCTGTGAGGTCAGGAAAAACTGTTGGGTTTTATTTTTCAGCTCTTGTTCTTTTCACAGATCATTCAGTGAAAGAAGGAGGTGAGAAATATACAGCAAGTTTTGATAGTGTCCAGCACAACTTTTCTGAAGTTGGTCTTTGCTGGTCAGTAGGCATACCTCAGACTCACTGCTTTTAAATGATCTCAAGTATAAATGAAGTTAAATGGGTGGTATTGTGATAGAGCCAGTTGTTAACGTCAGAAGATACTCAGCTATTATACTGCAAATAATCAGTTTTCTTTTGCAAGTCACTCCCAGAGCTAATTTTCAAAACCTACCTGTCATATACATACGTAAAACCCAGAGCTTACAAAAGTGAAGACCTAAAGTACATTTTCTTTATGTATGTAAATGGGTTCTTCCAGATTGCATACAAGCACAATTGACAGCAGACCAAAGATGTGTGTATGTCATTTCAGGAGATAATCTGATTGCATCTTTTGGCTCTGAATACAGTCATTACAGAAAGGTTCTGATATTGCAGTAGCAGAGGCAAAGGCAGACAACGAGCAATGCTCTCTTCAAAACTTGCTTCAAAAGACTTTTGTGTAAGAGGCGGTCATAAAAGAGATTGTACATGGCTTTGACTCATCTCTTGAAGAGTGCAGTGAGACTCCTTGCTTCTTTCTGTTAAGGACAGTCACCGATTTTTTCTTTTTAATAGTGCACACACACACAAATCTGCAGCTTGAGGAAGAAAATGAAAAACATAGATTCTGTAAGAACAAACACAGGTAAATAAATGAGGAAATGAGAAATTAAGGATTGGGATGGGGGGGGGAGGGGGAGAGAGGATGGAAGGGGGAAAAAAAAAAAAAGCCACAAGGCCAGCATGGAAAAAGTCTTTTACTTGACCAAATAAATAAGTATACGAGTTCTTCTTTGGGTCTGAAACACAAGCAGATGTAAGAGAAATATGAAACACTTAGTATTCTGGTTTTCAGTCCTAATTCTTTTGTGCTTGGAGGTTTTATACTTTAAGTAAGAGTCAGGGTCAATCTGAAGTTATTTTCCCTTTTTGTATGACTGGAAGGGTGCATGGCTTTGAAATCTGTGGCAGAGATTCTGTTTCTGCATAATTAGTGCGTGACCCATCTTTTCTTTTGTGCCTTTTGGATTCTGAGCACATTCCATTTCCCACAGCTTTTGTTAATGCATTGACTTTGAACATATTTCATATAAATTTTCCAAATTAGACTTCTGCTAGCCATGACAACAAGAGCCTGATTTCTCCAGGAGCAAGGGAGCCATGAGGAAAAGAACAAAAGTTAAGCTTGTGGGTCTAATTCTGGTCACACTGAAACTGTCCAGATGTCAGCATAAGAAATGAAAGCAATGGAAACCAGTACCCCCTTCATATACATTTACTACAATGATATAAGTATCACCCAATTTACAACGTTGGAAAAAAAAGTCTTTCAGTGCGTGGAAATGTGTTGCGTAACTACTGTGCTCTACTGTTTGGAAAATGCTGGGACAAGCCAACACCAACACTTCCTCTCATTCTCATATTTGGTTAATCAAATTACTTTTTACCAGACATTAGCCAGAACACTAGATAACTGTTTTCTATTTTCAATAATAGCTTTCTGAATTCAAAGGGCCTTGTTTGACTCTGCAAAACCTGGCATTAGGCTGGAGTAAAACAGAATCCAGTTAAGACCATTACCCCCAGGCAAGTACTTTTCTTAGAAAAATCACCTGTCAACAGCATAGTATTCTGCCAGGGCCATTTTTATTCCCTTTCTGTTCCAGAGGCATTTTACTTGCTGATCTATCTGTTGAAAAGTCCCTGACAAAGAGGAGGAAATAACGATAATGTTTTAGTGAAGCAACACACTTTTACAGGGCTAAATGGGTTGTATCAAACCAACACAATGCCCTCTTCACATTATTTTGACTCAGAGATACTGCTGTGAAGTACCCAGCTGTGGTTCAGGAGTGATTAGGCATAGATACAGGGAAGATTTGGGAAGATAGTGGGAGAGAAAAAAACGTGTTCAATATTATGTGCAGAAGACTTGTCTTTACCTATCTTGTAAGAGGCAAAAGAATTAAAAAAAAAAAACACAACCAACCAAAAAAAAAAAAAAAACCACGAGAAAGGAAGAAAGGTAGCCAGAAAAAAGAATTTCTTCACAAACAAGGACATCTATAGCCTCTCACATGAAAAGGGGTAGTGGCACTCAGCTGGTGTTACAATAAAATGTAAAGTTTGAATGTTGGGAATCCCTGTGAACATCTCTATGCCTTTCCCTCTCCATGTTTTTAGATTGCTGCAAAATATCCAACTTATTTCCATTTTCATTTAAGTGGGCTCCACAAAGAAGTTTTTCTGTGATTTTAAAACGTACAGTAAATGATTTACAAGATAGACCAGACATTTCTGTGGGGGTTCCTTTCATAAAGTCTAACATTGATTTAACATTTTTTATACTAGCAGTTCACAAACAGAAGATGGTAACATTTTGACAAGGAGAGGCATGTCAAGATGAAACAAATGTGATTGAAAATACATTTAGGAGAAACAATAAAATTGATGAAATCTGCTGCCTCTTTTGCATTCGCAACAACGAAAATGAAAGAAATTCTGGAGGTCAGAGCAATGAACCACTTAAATCTATTTCAGTAAGGTGTATTAAAAAGGCATTTTCAGGTAAGCGTTATAGTAACCAAATTTTAGGGAGAAGTAGCCAGCTGTTTCAGGGAGCATATAAAGAAGTTTTCAGATGACCTGTTCTTTGTAGTGGCGGCCCTTAAAAACTTATTAATTAATTAAGTCTGATAACTAATATGGATTTGCTGAGGGCAGACGCTATTCCTTCATCAAGGTCGTCGATGAAGATGTTGAACAAGACCGGAACCAGCACCAACCCCTGGGGAACACTGCTAGTCACAGGTCTCCAGCCAGACTCTGCGCCACCGATCACCACCCTCTGAGCTTGGCCAGTCAGCCAGTTCTCAACCCACCTTACTGTCCACTCCTCTACCCCACACTTTCTCAGCTTTGCTATCAGGATGTCATGGGAGACAGTATCGAAAGCCTTGCTAAAGTCAAAGTAGATGACATCCACTGCTCTCCCTCCATCTACCAAGCTGGTGATGCCATCACAGAAGGCAACGAGTTTGGTCGAGGACAACTTCCCCTTGGTGAATCCACGCTGACTACTCCTCCTAACATTCTTCTTTTCCAATTGCTTGGAGATGACATCCAGAACAAGCTGTTCCAACACCTTTCCAGGGACAGAGGTGAGACTGACTGGCCTGTAGTTTCCCGGATCCTCCTTCTTGCTCTTCTTGAAGACCGGAGTGACATTGGCTATCCTCCAGTCTTCAGGCACCTTTCCTGTTCTCCAGGACCTTTCAAAGATGATAGATAGTGGTTCGGCGATCACCTCTGCCAACTCCCTTAGCACACGTGGATGCATCCCATCGGGACCCATGGATTTGTGTGCATTGAGCCCACTCAGACGCTCCTGAACCACTCTCTCATCAACCATGGGGGAGCCCTCCATTTCCCATCCCCTTTCGCCTCCCACCAGGGTGGAGGAGTCCTGGGGGGGAGTCCTTGAAGCAAAGACTGAAGCAAAGAAAGCATTCAGTATCTTCACCTTCTCGGCGTCTCCCATTACCAGGACACCCCACTCGTTCAGTAAGGGACCCACATTATCCCTAGTCTTCCTTTTACTGTTTACATACTTTAAAAAAACCTTCTTATTATCTTTTATCTCTTTTGCAAGCCTCATCTCTAGGTGGGCTTTAGCCTTCCTCGTCGCGTCCCTGCAGGCCCTGACAACACTTCTATACTCTTCCCAAGAGGACAGGCCCTTTTTCCACATTTCATAGATCTTCCTCTTCCTTTTGATCTTATCGATGAGCTCCTTGCTCATCCACGCAGGTTTCCTGCCCCCCTTCCCTGATTTCCTACTCTTAGGGATGCACTGATCCTGAGCTTGGAAGAAGAGCTGTTTAAATGTATTCCAGCTCTCACAAGCACTCTTGCCTTCTAGCAGCCTAGCCCATGAGATACTTCCAAGCAGGTTCTGGAAGAGGTCGAAGTCGACTCTTTGAAAGTCCAGGGTAGCAATCCTGCTACTAGCTTTACTTCTTCCACCAAGTTCCACCTTGAACTCCACCATCTCATGGTCGCTGCATCCCAAGCTGCCCCCAACCTTCACATCCCTAAAAAGCCTATCCCTGTTGGTAAGGACAAGGTCCAGAAGCACCCCCTGCCTTGTCAGCTCCTCCACCACCTGTGTCAGAAAATTGTCTTCAACACATCGTAGGAACCCTTTGGACTGCGCGTGCCTGGCTGAGTTGCTTACCCAACAGATGTCTGGATACTTGAAGTCCCCCATGAGAACCAGCACCCGTGATCGTGAGGATACTACCAGCTGCTTGTAGAAGGCCTCATCGACCTCCTCCTCCTGATCCGGTGACCTGTAGTACACCCCCACAACAACAGTGTCCCACATACCAGCCCACCCCTTAATTTTCACCCACAAGCTCTCCACTTGTCCTTCATCCTCCCCCAGGTGGAGCTGGGTACACTCTAATTGCTCCCTCACATAAAGGGCAACCCCACCCCCTCGCTTCCCCAGCCTGTCTTTCCTAAAAAGGACGTAGCCCTCCATGACAGCGTTCCAGTCATGCGAGCTGTCCCACCACGTCTCTGTGATTGCAACGAGATCGTGGCCCTGCGACTGAACACAAATCTCGAGCTCATCCTGTTTATTTCCCATGCTCTGCGCATTGGTATACAGGCACTTTAGGGAAGCAGCAGGCGCAGTTACCGCTGGAGGGATAGACAGACACAGACACAGACACAGATTTCTAGGTTGGAAGAGACCTCAAGATCATCGAGTCCAACCTCCGACCTAACACTAAGTACTCCACTAAACCATATTGCTAAGCTCTACATCTAAACGTCTTTTAAAGACCTCCAGGGATGGTGACTGCACCACCTCCCTGGGCAGCCCGTTCCAATGCTTAATAACCCTTTCAGTAAAGAAGTACTTCCTAACATCCAACCTAAAACTCCCCGGTCGCAACTTTCGCCCATTCCCCCTCGTCCTGTCACCAGGCACGTGGGAGAACAGACCAACCCCCACCTTGCTACAGCCTCCTTTAAGGTAACTGTAGAGAGCGATAAGGTCTCCCCTGAGCCTCCTCTTCTCCAGGCTGAACAAGCCCAGCTCCCTCAGCTGCTCCTCGTAAGACTTGTTCTCCAGACCCCTCACCAGCTTGGTCGCCCTTCTCTGGACTCGCTCGAGCACGTCCATGTCCTTCCTGTAGCGAGGGGCCCAAAACTGAACACAGTACTCAAGGTGCGGCCTCACCAGAGCCGAGTACAGGGGGACAATCACTTCCCTAGACCTGCTGGCCACACTGCTTCTTATACAAGCCAGGATGCTGTTGGCCTTCTTGGCCACCTGAGCACACTGCTGGCTCATATTCAGCCGACTATCAACCAATACTCCCAGGTCCTTCTCGGCCAGGCAGCTTTCCAACCACTCATCTCCCAGCCTGTAGCTCTGCTTGGGGTTGTTGCGCCCCAGGTGCAGGACCCGGCACTTGGCCTTGTTGAACTTCATACAGTTGGCCTCAGCCCATCGGTCCAGCCTATCCAGATCCTCCTGCAGAGCCTTCCTGCCCTCGAGCAGATCGACACACGCACTTAGCTTGGTGTCATCTGCAAACTTACTGAGGGTGCACTGGACGCCCTCATCCAGATCATTGATAAAGATATTAAAGAGGACCGGCCCCAGTACCGAGCCCTGGGGGACACCACTTGTGACCAGCCTCCAACCAGATTTGACTCCATTCACCACAACTCTTTGGGCCCGGCTATCCAGCCAGTTTCTAACCCAGCGAAGCGTACGCCAGTCCAAGCCACGAGCAGCCAGTTTCTTGAGGAGAATGTTGTGGGGAACGGTGTCAAAAGCCTTACTGAGGTCAAGGTAAACCACATCCACAGCCCTTCCCTCATCCACCAAGCGTGTCACTTTGTCATAGAAGGAGATCAGGTTCGTCAAGCAGGACCTGCCCTTCATAAACCCATGCTGACTGGGCCTGATCGCCTGGTTGCCCTGCAAGTGCCGCGTGATGACCCTCAAGATAATCTGCTCCATGAGCTTTCCTGGCACTGAGGTCAAACTGACAGGCCTATAGTTCCCCGGGTCTGCCCTCTGACCCTTCTTATAGATGGGCGTCACATTGGCTAGCCGCCAGTCAACTGGGACCTCCCCTGATAGCCAGGACTGCTGATAAATGATGGAAAGCGGCTCGGCCAGCTCCTCCGCCAGTTCTTTCAGTACCCTCGGGTGCATCCCATCCAGCCCCATTGACTTGCGCACATCCAAGCTCCTTAGCAGGTCGCCAACCATTTCCTCATGAATAGCGAAGGCCACATCCTGCTCCCCATCCCCTTCCATCAGCTCAGGGCACTGGGTATCCAGAGAACAACCGGTATTGCCGCTAAAGACTGAGGCAAAGGCGGCATTAAGCACCTCAGCCTTTTCCTCATCCTTAGTAACTAGGTTTCCCCTCGCATCCAGTAAAGGATGGAGATTCTCCTTAGTCCTCCGTTTCGCGTTGATATATTTGTAAAAGGATTTTTTGTTGTCTTTAACGGCAGTAGCCAGGTTGAGCTCCAGATGAGCTTTGGCCTTTCTAATTTTCTCCCTGCACAGCCTCGCTACATCCTTGTAGTCCTCCTCAGTGGCCCGCCCTTTTTTCCAAAGATTATAAACCCTCTTTTTTCTGCTAAGCACAAGCCGCAACTCTCTGTTGAGCCAGGCCGGTCTTCTTCCACGCCAGCTCGTCTTTGGGCACGTGGGGACAGACCGCTCCTGTGCCGTTAAGATTTCCTTCTTGAGGAGCGCCCAGCCTTCCTGGACTCCTCTGCCCTTCAGAACCGCCTCCCAAGGGACTCGGCCAACCAGCGTCCTGAGCAGCTCAAAGTCAGCCCTCCGGAAGTCCAATACAGCAGTTTTACTGGTCCCCTTCCTGGCCTCGCCAAGAATAGAGAACTCTACCATTTTGTGGTCACTCTGTCAAAGACAGTTTCCGACCACCACATCTCCCACCAGTCCTTCTCTGTTTGTGAAGAGAAGGTCTAGCGGGGCACCACCCCTGGTAGGTTCACTGACCAGCTGTGTCAGAAAGCTATCTCCCACGCTCTCCAGAAACCTCCTAGACTGCTTTCTCTGTGCCATGTTGTGTTTCCAGGATATATCCGGGAAGTTGAAGTCCCCCACGAGGACAAGCGCCGACGATTTTGCAACTTCTGTCAGTTGCCTATAAAACTCCTCATCCGTCTCCTCATCCTGGTTCGGCGGTCTATAACAGACCCCGACCAGGATGCTAGCCTTGCCGGCCTTCCCGCGGATCCTAACCCACAGGGATTCAACCTTATCATTCCCAGCCTGGAGTTCCACAACATCAAAAGATTCTCTAATGTAGAGAGCCACGCCACCAGCCCCTCTGTGCTGCCTGTCCCTCCTGAAGAGCCTATAGCCAGGCATTGCAGCACTCCAGTCGTGGGAGCGGTCCCACCACGTCTCCGTGATGGCAACCAAGTCGTAGCCTGCCTGCTGCACGATGGCTTCCAGCTCCTCCTGTTTGTTACCCATGCTGCGTGCATTAGTGTAGATGCACTTCAGCTGGGCCATCGCCTTCTTCCCCAGCCTAGCCATTGTTTCCCCCGGCACAGCTCCAACAAGCCTTGTTTGAGCCCCATCCCCCTTCTTGCCTAGTTTAAAGCTCTCTCTATGAGCCCCGCCAGCTCCTGGCCTAGGATCCGTTTTCCCCTTGGAGATAGGGACCCGTCTGGGGCCATCAGGCCGGGTGCCGAGTAAAGCTCCCCATGGTGAAAAAAAACAAAATTTCTGTGCTGGCACCAGCCTCTGAGCCACCTATTAACCACGTGAGCTTTCCATGTCCTCTCCGTGCCTCTCCCTTCCCCCGTAGGGATAGACGAAAACACCACCTGCACTCCCGCTCCCTCCACCAATCGTCCCAGCCCCCTATAGTCCTGTTTGATAGCCTTGAGGCTTCTCTTTTCAAGATCATCACTGCCAGCCTGGACTATCAAAAGCGGGTAATAGTCAGAGGGGCGAACCAGGTTTGGAAGCTTCCTGGTAACGTCTCTGACCCTGGCCCCGGGGAGGCAGCAGACTTCCCTATGTGTGGGGTCAGGCTGACAAATAGGGCCCTCCGTTCCCCTGAGGAGGGAGTCGCCCACAACAATCACCCTTCTTTCTTTCTTGGTGGAGGCAGTCCTGAGGCGTGGAGTCAACCTCCTCACCTCAGGCATCCTCCTGGGTAGGCTTCCTACCTCGTCCTCACCCACCGGTCTCGCAAGCTCCAGGGCCTCAAACCTATTGTTCAAGGGCACCTGGGGAGGCAGCGCCGGAAGGGGAGGGCATCTCCTGCGAGGTCGAGAAGGGACCTGTCTCCGTTCCTCCTCAACTCACAGGTCCCCTCCCTCTGCCCGATGGCGACAGGGCAGGGGGTCCACCCCCCTTTGGGGGGTGGATGGGGGGATGCAAGAAGAAGATTCTGGACAGGGTATTGGGATTATTACCTTCTCTGAGGAGCCCTCAGACAGTCCTGTGGGACAACTCAGAGGTTTTTCCCTACTATCTTCAACAGTGACAGCAGTGACAACTTCCCCCAGCCCTTCTCTGTCAGTTTTAGCTCCCCTCCCTTCCCCCGTCAAACCTAGTTTAAAACCCTGGTAATCAGCCCAGAGAGCTTGCTCCCCAACACACTTGTGGCCCACTTGCTGAGTTGGAGTCGGTCAGCAGCCCACATACCCGGCTTCTCAAAGGACTGCCCAAGATCAAAATACCCAAATCCTTGGTCCAGACACCACCCCCTCAGCTAGTCGTTCACCTGTCCCGTTCTCCTTCTTTCTGGGTCCCGGTCACCCGGCGGGAGGACAGAGGAGAACACTACCTGCACCCCTGATCCCTTCAACAACCTCCCTAGGGATGCAAAGTCCTTTTTAATATTCCTCATTTTTCTAGTTGAAGCTTCCCAGGATCCAACCTGAATGACAACAAGAGGATAGTAGTCCTCCAGTTTAATGAGCTGTGGCAGAGCCTTCCTAAGGTCTCTGACACGTGCCCTAGGAAGACAGCACACCTCTCTGGATAGATTATCTGGGTGACAAATGGGAGCCTCAGTGCCCCTCAGCAAGGAGTCTCTGATCACTAAGACTCTCTGTTCTTTTTTGTGGCACTGGTTGTGATGCAGTGCCCCGTCCGGCCCCGATCCCTATGCTCAGTACTTCCCCCAGTCTTGACACGCTTCTCAGGGTTGCTTCCTGGGTTCGGACTACTGTCCAGACCCTCAACCTCTTCCTTTTCCTTCCTGAGAGCCTCAAATCTATTACCCAGGGACACTGTGGGGGTTGGTGGCACTGTGGGTGTTGGGGACAAACGTCTCTTTCTGCTTCGAGCTGAGACGAGGGTCCAGCCCCTTTTCTCATGTGGGCGGTCAAGCCATCTGTACTGCATGTGATCAGCTGGGTCAGCTTCTACCCCTTGCAGGGACTTAGGAGGGGGCTGCTGGGCATCAGCAGGGGCAGGTTGACACCTCCTATCTGTCACCCTCAGAGACTTCCAGGAGTCCCTCAGGCTGCCGATTTCTTGCTGCAGCCCAGCCATCTGCTTGAGGAGTTCCTTAAGCAGGGCACACCTGCACCCATGACAGCCCTCTCTTCCCTCAGGACCCAGGTGGGTCTCCAGATTCCAGAGCTCCCCGCAGTCACCTGTCTGGACTGCCACTTCCCCCCTCAGGGGATCCGCCAGAGTGCCCACATGAGTCCAGAGAGGCAGCATCTCCTCTGTTTGGGTTGCCGCCTCGGACTGGCCGCTGCGATGGGTGCCCACCATGGTGAATTCTAGGTGCAACGAGGCAGAGTTCCCTCTTCCCGAGGAGAGGAGGGGAAGAGAAAGGGAGGTGGGAAAGGTGGGAAAGGGGGGAGACAATCCTCCTCGCACTCCTCCCTGCCCCGCCTGAACGGCCCCGCGCAAACTGCCTGCGCTAACTGCCAAGCATTTTGCCAGTTGCTAACTGGGACTAGCGATAGATAATGTTGTATTAAAGTGACAGTCCAGTGGGGGCTGCATTGAGGGTAAGGGGCTATTCATACAAGGAGATCTCTGTCCGAGTTTGTGTATCTGATCAGTGCACTGAGCTCCAGCTTGGCACTAGCACAGCAAATCTATCCAAGCATACAGACAGGCTTCATCATTCAACCCCTAGGGTAATCAGGAGCCCCCACACAGTCACTGAAGCATGTGATGAATTTTATATGCCTGCGAGTGTGGCCTCCAAAAAGACCATCATGTTTCATTGGAAACCACAGTACTACCCACTGGTAAACATCAACAATGAAGGTTAGCGTAAATCCTACTTCAGTTCAAGGGATTTTTTTTTCCTTTTTTTTTTTTTTCTTGTGCTTTTTTTTTTTCCTAAAAATTTTCTCCTGAGAATTCAAAGTCCTGAAATGTCTTGTAAAAGTTATCCATCTTAATTCTTCAAAACTAATGGAAGAAGGAGTTTGTTCTTTTTTTCCAAACGTGACCAGAGAAGTTTATGGTGAAAGTCTGTCTCTACCATAGATCAACATTTAGCAATGAGGATGCAGTAAGCCTAATGAAATTTCATCTTACGTTTCCCATTCTGCTGGAATGTGCCTTACCAAGGTTCTTCAAGCAAAGGACTTTCTCACATTGCCTTGAAGCTTTTTCTGCTTTGCTCGGGACTGGGGAGTGTTCACCGGATCAAACAAAATGTGAGGGAATGACATCAGTGAGGATGATTAAGACTCAGAGCCTTGCTCCAATTAACACCTTAACCTTGGTGAAGAAATGAGCATCTCCTCATCTCCCTTCTCTCACACCTCTGACCCCTTTGATCAGGATTACTGTCTCTGAAGCCCCTCTTACACCCTTACACATACCATCCTCTAATAGTGACGATGCTCTCTGCTGCAACATAGGGGGTGAGGATTCAAGTCTCCTCATTCCAGCAAAGAATTGGACCCATCCATATTGCTGCACAAGTGGATGATGCTCTGACTTTGGGAGCAGCATCAGCAAGGAACACCATCACCCTCACTCTCCATTTGTTTTTTGGAGGGTGCTCAATTTGCTGGTGGGTCCTGTCACAGCACTTTGAAACCTTCAGGGAAGTAGGTGAAGGTTAACCCAGCTCAGCATGGGAGAGGCACTAAATTATCAGCACTAAAGCAAAGGGACTTGATATGCTAAAAAGCAAAACTTCAAGGGCAAAGAAAATTTTAACAATGAAAGCTTAGTCACTTACAACAACTGTAAACAGCCCACACTTGGGAGGCAGCTGAACAAGGGCCCCAAAGGTCAGATTTTTTGACTGGGGGCTTAAAGTAACAGGTGAGCCTTGAAGCCATATCCAAGTCCTTTCATGGAGTTAGCCTCAAGTCCTGTTCAGCAAACTGCCACCTTAAACACACCTCAGGAATCTCTGGCTGTTGTTTGTCACTTCCCAAAGGCACTGCTTTAAACATACATGTGTGTGTATATGTGTGTATAAAAGAAATACCTGGAGAAATTTAAAACATCTTAATTAAACTTAAGATGTGTGGTTCAGATAAGATTGGCATGTGGCCACTGCATTCTAAGATTCTCAAATAGCATAATCTAATTAATTTTGTTTAAGAACATAGAGGTCATAAACATACAGTAATTTGAAACACGTCGTACCCTGCCAGCTGGCACTGTCTCCTTTCCACTTCTTTGCACTGTAATTTCACTTCCATTTGTACAGAGTCTGAAATCTCCTCACTCTAGTAGTAGGTTGTATTATGTTACACAGTATTCAGTTGAGGTATTTTTTAATGAACTAATTACATGTTAGTTAATAATAGAACATTTTAGTAGTCAACTGCTGAATATAATTCTAAGAGAACTACTGTAAGCTGGGATCCAGCAGGAATGATTAGGAACAGGTTTCAGCTAAAAAGCATTATGTTTAGTCTTAAATATGCTATAAATAAATAAATAAATAAATAAATAAATATCGCTGCTGAAAAACCTGATGTTATATCTATTCACTGCTGGCTTGTGCACTGGGAACTGATATTTTCCCACTTTTGTTAAGCAGATTATTTCTGGAATGTGCTCAAAGAACAATGGAAAGTGTAGAGAGAGACCTTCCATTAGAAAGTCACATTAGGACTTCTCTCTGCCATCTGCTCAAGTCCAGACGGTTTCTGCTGTAATGCTCTAGACACAGCCTATGCACTCATTTCCTAGGCAGTCTCTGAGTATCTGGAGCAGACAGCTTCTGTGAAGTTCAGACCCTCTTTATGGCTCTCTTGAACGAGGCAACATGATGTCATGTAACATGATGTCGTGCAAATCTTGCAGAATGTTTCTCGCTGATCTGCCCACCAGGGAACCATCTGGTTGATGCGTTTAGACAAATATCCAAAAAGCTCAGCACATTTCTAGTTACTGAGATGCAATGCAGATAAACCTCATGACTTTAGAGCTCAACTTTGTCATTTAGAAATATTTCTCTAAGGACGCATGCCCTTAAATGTTGACTTTTGACCACTAGGTTTAGTTTTGAGATAGCAGAAACTATAGATAAATTCTGATGAACTATGGATATCATTACTTCAGAAGTGTACGCTTCTGAGAATGCCATAGGTCAGATTCTCCGTAGCTGATGTAAGTGATCATGGCATGATGAAGCAATATTTCAGCTACACAGATTTATAGCAGGGAAGGATCTGGCCCCACATACACAGACACACATGTGTCATACCCAGGCTTCACTATTCTCACAGCAAATGCATAACTATCACTAATGGTAATGAAAGGCATACATTGAGGGCCTATGTTCTTACATGTACATTAGTGTGTAAAGATCTCCATCAAAGATTTTCTCTGCTGGAAGACAAGGATATGGTTACAAAGCTATTCTCTGTCTGGTACTGCCATCAGCGCTGTAAATCCCCCACCCCCCCGTATCTAACGTACTCAGATGCAGAGGAGGCAAATAGCCATGCCAGGCAGCGAAAGCAAGAGGAACACAGGCTGGCTGAGAGGCAGTTCCCAGAGACAAAAACCAGAAAGAACCCCCTACAATCCAAGCACTGGGCTCCTGAGAACTGCTCAGCCTTAACCCTTAGCCAGCTAGAAACTGAAGGAGAATTAATGATGTTTATTGTTAGTGAAAATACAAAGCATGCCTTTTTTAGCATGAAATGCCATAAGATATGGAAACATTGTGTGTGTGTGGTTTTTATTTATTTATTTATTTTTCTTGTTTTTTGAAGTATTATACACATCAGGAATATACACATCCTATTTCAGACCTCACACTACTGTCAGGGGCAAGAAGTTAAGAGCTGAAGAACTCTGGGCTTAGGGCAGGGGTCTCCAGACAAACCTCCTTCTCAGAGCAGGTGCAGTGGGAACAGGCTGTGTGGAGCCTTGCCTAGCTGGTCTTGAGTATCTCCAAGGAAGGAGATGCCACCACCTCTCTGGGCAACCTTTCCTGTGCTTGACCATAACTTGAAAGTTTTTCCTTATGCTAAGCCAGCATTTCTTGTGTTGCAATTTGAGTCCATTGTCTCACATCCTTAGGGGAATCAAGATTGGACCATTAATCCCACTGAATTTATTTGAACAGTTTTATTGTAAGTTATAGTCGAGATAGATCTGCATCGTAGAGAAGACCAGTAATGTTATATAAATCTTTCCACCTTGGATTTAGCTGGATATGATACTTATTAAAGGTCACAATCATATAAGTGATTTGAGTAAAACAGTAGGTGGTATGTGACCAATGCTGTTTCTATTGTATACGTTTCTGACACTGCTTAGTGATCTCAGTTTAGTTCTCAGTGGACTGGTCTTCACATCAAAGCCCCCAATCACAGTTGGCGCTCACATATTTCTTGACTAGGTTCCAGATTCTTAAAGGCATTTAGGCATTATTCTACTCAGTCTTGCAAGGCCTAAGTGATTTAGGCAGGTAGGAATCATTTTCAGAGTTGCCGGACTTAAATCTCCATGAAAGCCAAGATTTGAATGGAAATGAAATTGGAATTTGCCCCTCATTTCTAGAAGTAGTCTCTTCACAAGAAGGAGGCAGGAAGGAAAGTAAGTAGGGTGGGCTGTGGAAGTTTATGTTGTCTTGATAGGTGTTGTGCATATTAAGAGAACTGCATCACTCAAATCTAATAACTGTTCCTTAAAATAAATTAATACAAGGAAATGTTATTGGCTACGGGCCAATTTACATCTTAATTCTTCATGTATATCAGAAAAATCAATGCAGATCCCCTTTCCTGAGGAAGAATGCAAAGAGCCGACTGGATGTTTTTTACTCCTCTTAAGAAATGTGTCCCCTGAATAGGGTCTTAATGAAAGGTACTCTACAGGAGCATAACTGAGAGTGACCAAAGATGAGATGTAGTTCACATACTTATGCATATGAGATCAAATCACTGCCTTGCATCTGGTGAGTTTATACTGACAGCTTATTTCCAAGACAGTCATCAATATAACGTCTGAGAGCTTAATCCTGCTCCCACTAAGTAAGCACCAAAACTCCCACTGGTTTCTACTGTGCAACTTTGGAGCCTGCATATTCATTGGCTACAAAATGAACTGCTACTTACTCAGAAGTTAAGGCAGAAAGTATTCAAGTATAAACATTTTTGTTTGAAGAAGTGCCTCTATTTCAGACTGAAATCCATCACAAAGGTGACTGGTTCTCTAACATTTTGGAGTGTTTCCTTTTTTTCAAAATATCTTTTCTAAATTGACATAACAATTGAAATAAGAATAGCTTTTTATTTTAGGTTTTATTTATTTATTTATTTATTTATTTATAGGTTTTAAATAAACCTGAAAATTTGGTGTTATTTTCTGAGTGATCACAAAAATAATGGCTGATTTACAAAAACTTTGCTTTGGATAACTGAAGAATAAATGTAATACTGTCAATACTGTAATACTGGTCAGGGAGGAAGGTCATAAAATAACACCTGAAGTTACACTTAACCAATCTTTTTAAAAAGAAAAAAAATTCTTTTAAATCTTGAAATCTAAAAACAACATTGATATTTTCCTGCGTTTTCAGTGTTGATTTTTGACCTACTCTATCTGTTTGGAAACTAACTGCAAATTCCAGTTCGAGCATATTGAGATTTCTTCAGAGCAAAAATACAACACAGATTCACATTGGTTTTGTCCAAGGGTAAAGAGTCTGTGGAACAATTTGTTTCTCTGTGCCCCTCTAATATATAAGTTGGTATCGTTTAGCACAGCTGAGCTTTTGTGGATAACTAGGAACAGTAGTTTAATATGTCCTTTACTTACCTCCATGCAGATCTTCCAGAAAATAGGATTTCATTTTATGCATGATGTGGTGTTGATTGACATTAAAGGAATGAGAATGTTACAGACTCTAGTTCATGAGGACTTTCCTTAGAATGTATTTTTAATTCAGAAATCAAACACTGAAGTTAATCAGTTATTGTTAACCTCAAAAACTAAAATGACTTCCCTTCATTGTCTTGCTCATATTCATGAAAAGGCAGTACAGACAATAACCTTTCTCCCTGACTCAGAATGAGGTCTGTGGTGCAGGGACTGTGATTCTTGTCCTGCTGAGCAACATTATACCACCAAGTGCTGAGCCACATGAAGTTTTTGGCTGTGCTCTTTCATTTTTTTTTCCAGTTCTCCAGATTCCTATGCCCTGTTCTCTGGTTCCCAGAGGTAGGCATTTCTGTAATTTCAATTCACTTCCAAATATCTTTAGAAAATGCAAAGCGCTCTTGGCTTGGATTTCATACACAAGCCATTGCCAAAAACCTATCTGCATTTTTTCCCTTGTATATCCTAATTCTAAACTTAGTTTTCCTTTTACATTCTGCAGTGCTATGCAATCCTGGGGGGAAATAGCTATTCAGAGTAGCATTAACCCTGTGTGAAATACAAAGTGTGAACATTTTAGCTGCCCGTCATCACTCAGCTGAACAAAATGGCTTTGTGGCTGGCACTTCTTCCACCTTACTTCTCCTCCCTGAAATTGCTTAAACAAAATCCATCTTACTCACTCTTTCTAAAACCATAGGCTTGCATTGTCTAGCCTGTCTAACAGCCCCCTAATCCAGTCAGAAAGCCCAACCTGTTTGAAATAACCAAATATGCATGTGGAATTTGCATTAGAAACATAATAGACCTCCTACCCATGGTTATTACAGCCTGTTCAATTGTTCAAACATGTCTCCCACCTGTTGCTGTTTATAATGTGCTCAAGTGCCATCAAGTGCAAAAGTTAAGGTTCCATTTATATGGAACCTTCTTAGACATGCATGAGGTGCAAGATACATTTACAAGAGCCTTCTTTCATCTCTTCCATTAAGCATAACAGGGGACTCATCTCCTTCCTTGATGCACATGCAACTACAAACGTCATTTTTGGATATAAAACATTCCCACCCAGCAGAGACCGAACCCAGGGGTTACAAGCCTAGAAGTTCTCTTGAGCCTTTCCTTTGGAGAAGGACAGAATGAAAAAACAAACAAACAAAAACCCTTGAACTGGTTTAATTGCTCTATTGTGGTTGCACGCAGGATGAAAATGAGGAAGGAACATGCAAGCATTCGAGTGGGAGCTTTTCCAAAATCCTACAGGAAATTTGTGTTGGCGTTAAGGGCCTGAAGCTTTCTGAAGTTAATGGAAAGACTGAGAATGACTAAAGTGTGCTCTGCATCAAGCCATTAATATAGAAATGCATCCTAGGAGGAGAGGTGCACCTTGTGCATGGTTACAAGGGATTGTAGCCAGCAAAAAAGAGTGAACTCCTGGTTCTAATTAAGCCGACCAACATTTTTATCATTAACTAAACAGAGCCAAAGTTTGTGTACTTTTAAAAATTCAGGGTACTTAGTTCAGATTCTTCAGGTTAGGCAGTGTCAGGATGACCTAAACAAAAAATACTGCAATAAGTTCCCTAAATCTATGTACAAGTACGTATGAAGAGAATCAAGTTTTAGAAATGGAAATGGTGAAATTTTAGTTGCTTTACATGCTGATGGCTTTAGAGCAAGGGAAAGAAAGTCTGGGAGAAAACATCTCTCCTCAAATATGTATTCACACATTTTTATGAAGTTTTACAGCTTTTTTATATTAACCACTTTATAACTAGGAATAAAATTAGAAGTATAACTTCATTTTTTTTTTTCAAATAGCCTTGTTGAATACATGAGATTTCATTTTTTTCATCCATCTCATCCCTGGTTCTGGAAAGCAGGAGCTTTTAGAAAGGTGTGGATGAAGCTTCACAGGAGTAACTGTTTCTGCAACATAAGAAAGAATTACCCAGGGAAAGGTAGAGAGATTTTTAGATATATGAAATGACTGTGGTATTGTATAGAGAGACCTACATAATGGGTTTGTTCAGGCACTAGCAGTCTTACTACGCAAATGTGATGTTCCACACAAGCAAGTTTACCTTATTCTTAACAAAGGTTTCACTAGCTAAGGGATTGTCAGTGTCCGAATTACACTTATGACATACCATGATCTCTCCTTCATTTACTCTACCACAAACCACACCTTTTTCTTCATGCTTACAAAGGTGGTAGTGTTGTCCCATTATAAAATGAGATAATCCTGTGGGCTCTGAGCTTGCAGAACTTCTAAGTCCATCTTCTGGTTTGGTGCCACTGTGTGTATCTCTGTGGACCTCTGTGTGAGCAGTATTCCAGGCACAGCTGGCTGAAACACTGCTGTATAATCTGTTTTGGAAGGAAAACTAGTTTTTCAGCTAAACATTTTTTTCTTTCATGGATTGTCTGCTTTCCATGGTAAATTCCAGCTTCTGGCTGAAAACCCAAAGCATTTTCAATAAAATGCCATGTGTGTTTCTGTGAGATGGTGCATGGCATGGGAAGGTAGGGGAACATTTTCTGACAAGTACTGCTGATACAAACTCATATTAATGTTGATGTTTTTTCATGCAGCAAGTTAGTGGAGCCACTGGAAATTACAGACAGATGGAAGATACAGGTTGTTGCATGAAGCTTGTTCAGCATGCTGAACAACACCACAAATATGTTTTTATATGCACTGTTCTTTGAAGTGTGATGGATGTAGCATGTGTGAGTTGCTGTCTCATTTTTCTATTGAATTATAAAAAAAACAACCCACAGATCTAGCTGGGTGGTAGCTCCATTTTTTCCCAGTAGCTTCTGACAGTAGTTACATTTCATTTAAAACATACGCTCACTTTTCCTGCATTCCCCAATGTAAACACATAAGAGATGCTGGAATTTACTGAAGAAAAAGAACTTTGCAATCCTGTACTGCAGAGGGTGGCACAGGAGGGCCAGAGAAAACACATCTGTGGGTGAAAGGCTCACACTGCCTTTCACAGCCAAAAGGCTATCACTTTTGCTTCTGCTGCCCACGGAAGCACTGATCTCAGCATCTGCTTGCTTTGGAGGGGGTGGGGCTGTGGCCAGCCCCAGTATATGACTTGAAGGGAAACATAGGGGATACAGCTTTCCCCTGCTTACAGAAATAAGGGGGTGGCACAGTTTGCCTGATGCTGCCTTGCCGCTCTCCCTTGGTTAGCCCATTATCCAGCATCAGCCTTAACTGTGCCTCTACCTTCTGGTTGTGTCACTTGGGCATACTTTTAGTATTCAAGGATATGCTTGCTGATTTCCTGGCTAAAATATACATATGACTGCCAACACCTGAACATTTTCAGCTTCTTCTGTTACCAGAGCAAATGAAGATTTTTTTTCTATTTTTTAATCGTTATTTTAATTTTGAGTTCTGTGTCTCTGGGTTAATTTGTTCTGGCTGCAGCTTGAAAGAATGCCATACTCAGAAAGCCCTAGAGGCTTAAAGAGTGGAGCAATTACTGCATCCACATTCTTGGAAATGGCTGATAACAGAGGAGACCATTCCTCAGCTCAGCAGCAGGCCTGAGTACGCTGTGAGAGCATACAGCATGAAAATGACTCATGGGCCAGCACGGCGTCCTCAGTGCTTGTACACTGACATCAAAGCCTAGGAACTCAAGGCCTCCCTTGAATGAGCTCAACTGCATTTAAGGAGATTCTGGTAATCAGTCTAAAAAAAGCACATTAGACATGTACAAGGAAGCAGAGCACACAATTCCTTTGTTATCTCTGGCATCAGTGATGTGTATAGATGGTGTATAGAGAAGAGGTGCATTTTCCCAGGGTGTCGGTCAGAGAAGAGCCCTGCAGGGTTTTTCAGATGTCCATCAATGCAATTAGCACATTTCAGGGAAAAGTACACTCCACTGTTATATTTTAAAGGAAAGCATCTTATGACATTGTTAAACACTGAATTAGGTCCTTACAAAGTGTTGACTTTGTTAGATTCTGAAAATTTGTCACACAGATGTTTTGTAGTTTTGTGATACTGGCATGTTCACTGATCTAGAACTATTCCTTACTGTCCTCTTTGCTCCCTAAATGTTTGCGGATTATCATCACCCTATTCATCTATCTGTAAAAAAAACTCAAGTCAACTTTTCCCACAAACAATAGATACCACTTTGTTCTGGGCAGTTCTGACTGCAGTGTGTTGAGCTCCTACATTTTCAAAGTCCTTCACATCAATATCCTGTCACCACTAGCCCAGTAATTTTAAAACTTAGCAAATCTAGTTTTATTTTCCAGTGCTAGAGGGTTGTCTTGTTACATCTGCATTTAATTTCTCAATAATAAAACCTTTGATACTACTGTTTCTAATTGAGTGCCATACTGAGTAGTTTTGTGACAAAAGCTCATTAACTGTTACTGGTGCATTGAAAATCCTCTATATGTTTCTTAAAGGTCTTGCAGCTCAGGCAAACTGGATTCAGTCCCATCTCTGCCCCAGACTGCCTTCATGACTGTGGGTAAGCTGCTCTTCTCAATGTCTAGACTAGGTCAGCTGTCTCACAGGCGGGATAACTCTCCCAGTGCTACTTTTTCCTGTACGTACAAAGGAATACTAATGTTTCCAAGTTTCCACACAGCAGTTATTTGGAGTCAATCCCAATTTCTGACAACAGGTATTAGCAGTGTATAGCTCAGTGATGCTCTAATTCTGGCTGACATCTCTTTGTAATGATAACTAGTGGTTCTGCAAATAAACATCAACAGCAAAAAGCAAAAATACTGTAAGTACAGTCTCTAAAACTTGTTACAACTTAGAGACAAAAGATCTTGTAGCATGTCTGCTAGCAAATGTTGTTCAGGTTATTCTTCATTTAAATTTGTCAAGTTCTTGAAGTTTGAATGGACTTTGCTTTTTTTTAAGTGTGGGGTGAGCAAAAGGAAAGGGACAGAAACATAATGACAATACAATGGAGTCATTACAAAAAGTATGGGAGAAACACTTGGGAGGAACAAAGATTTAGAAATAGGAAGGAGGAAAGGTCGATTTGAAAAGAGACAGGAAATACTTGTAAGCATTTCACAAAGCATTAGAATGATAGTTTTTTGAGTGATGAAATCCACTGTTTTAGTGCTAAATTTATGATGTTCACCTGTTGTGACATATGGCAAGTACTGTCATGGTATTGTGGCTAGCAGCAGCATAAGTCTCCATATATATAAGCTTAAGTTCCTGCTTTATTATTCCCTTGCAATTCTGGGGGCATTCCCATATTGAAGTTTCAGATAAGCCCACATAAGTACTTGCTTTATAAAAGAATAGTAGATTTAGACTAAGTAGAGGAAATCTCATTTCTGCCGAATGGAGCGATTACCAAAACAACAGATGTGAGTAACATTGGTGCATCTTTCAACAGCAGCTCTTTGGCACAAATACACATTTGTTTGAAGAATACCAAATGTCCATTTGTAAGAGGACTAAAAACATCCCAACTGTGTTTTACTCTTTCCTAGCTGATGACCTGTAAATTTGCACCTTCAAGGGAATGCCACTTTACCCAGGCTGTGTATTTTTGGAAATTATCACTGTTGTCACTAAATCGTATTTTATAGCCTATTCCTGCAGCAACAGTTGTTCGTTAACAGTTTTGTGTTGTTGTTTGGTGTTTTCTTTTTTCTTTTCTTTGGAGTGAGACATTAATAACTTAGTGCTCTTTCTCATCTGAATTTCAGGCTATGGGTTTATGTGTTAAAAAAGTCTTCTGAAATCTTCAGCATCTTGACAATGAGAATCTAGGAAAAGGTATGTAAATGTCTCCTCTCATCTAGCCAGTCACTTATTCACTATCCATCTTAAAGCACAAAGATAAGCCCTTTCTGCTTTCACACCAAGCGAAGGAGAGACTGAGGAGAACAAAATTTCCCCTTTTTCAGATATAATTTGCTTAATTGATAGCTACCAACTGTGACAGAAAGGTCAGAAACTGAAAAATCAGTTACTTCTTTTGTAATTCTTTTCAGAAAAGGCATTAGTTCAACCTTAGGAAGACGTTTTGGCCTTCCAAGGAAGGGAAAGTTCTGGAGGAAAAACAACCATGTAGAGAAAAACAGCTAACTGTAGAGCACACTAAATACAAAAGGGAATGGCTGGGAGGGGGTACAGGATCAGAATAGGGAAGCAGAGGAGGAACATGGAGAATAATATTAATGTCAGTGCCCAGTGGCCCCAGGACCAGCAAGGAGCTGGTGATGGTTGCCTGGGAGCACTTTGTTTGGGGACACAGAGGGACAGATGAGAGGAGATGCCACCAGCATGGGGCCTCCCCCCACCCCACCAAGCCCCATTCTTCCTCCTGGGTGTCCAGTTCAGCCGGCGCAGAAGGAACCTGATGAAGAAGCTCTGATGACTACCAGAATTTTATTCTGAAAGTTTAGACATCTCTTTCATTCGTCTGGTCATCAAAGGTGATGCCCCAAATGGGACTAGGAGAGAAGCTTAGAAATAGCTTAAATAGTAGGGTCAAAGTGGCTTATAATGTCCTCGGTAAAATAGTAAGAGACTTTCACTATGAGAACAACAAACTGACAAACAAACAAACAAAAAGTCAGAGGAAAAAAGCTGTTTTCCATATTTTGCTTGGAGGCAACAGACATTTATCATACCTTTTTTGGCACAACTAACTCTTGGCTCAGTGCAAAGCAAAACTTTCCATGGAGAGTGAATGGTGCTGCTGACCCAGACACAGAGGTGTGGGAATATGGGGACTAATCCAAGCTGTCTCCAGCAAGGATGCTTTACTGAGGAGGCAGCTGCTGCTTTGTAATGTCTTTGTGGCATTTTTTATTATTATTCGTTTTGTACAGAAGGGTTTTCCTCCATGCCTGGGCCTCTAAAGCATAGCTTCCATGTGATTAATAAATGACAACACTGATCATTCTTGAAAGCACAACCACAGACTGGCTGGATAGCCTCTGCAAGCTCTTTGAGCCATGAAAGGCCAGAGGATAATGTTGGCTGAATCAAAAGATTCTTGAGGGATTTACAGAGTGGATTGAACTTGAAAAGGGAATCCTCTTTTATGTCTATTCTTAGGAAATAAATGCTAGGCACTATTCGGTGTTGTTCTGAGTTGGGCAAGATCTTCAAAACTGAAAGTAGAACAAAATTCTTGTCATTCCCTCAAGGTACTCCAGAAGAGACTCAAACACCTAACAGAAGAAGAGAAAGAAGCCCCAAATGTTTATTTAGTGCAATAGCACAGGATGAAATCTAACCTGAGCTGAACAGAGAATATTCTGTTATTGTCTGCATTCATTTTACTACTCTACTTACCATCAAAGTATCTGCATGGCTTTCAACAGCACATGCATAATGTTTTCTACTCTAATCTTCTCTTCAAGGGTTTTCTAAAGTAATGCTGCTTTGGCAGAATTTTAGTCTGGGAACTGTAAGGAGGAGGCAAGGAAAAGTATTTCTTTCTTTTATGCATGCTTCTCTATATTTGTTTCAGAGGGAAAAAAAAAGGGCAAAGACACAGTTTTTGTATCTAAAATAAAGCATACACACAAATAAATTTTATCTGGAGAGTACAGTAGAAAACAGAAAAAGAAATAATTGACAGTGTCGTATATGTTTACGAGTGTAGATACCTGAAGCCTATATATATATCAGCATCAGTAAGAAAATTGCAGTTTTGGATGTCATAGAACTCTGACACAACTGAAAAACACCTAAAACCAAAAAAAGTGAAGTGAGCTACCAAGTCTGAATTACTTAAACTTTTCAGGAGTACTTCTTAAAAATAATTTTCAGTCTTAAGCCCACCATATTCTCTTTTGCTTCTATCTAAGTTTGGACAAAATTTGAAAATCTTTCTTCATAATTGACCTTGGATTTTAAGGACTGTTTCTAGAAAAGTCGTGCTCGAATATGTGATCTCTAAATTGCTTCTGATTTTTGTTTTGCCTGTGTTTGTGCTCCATGCCTGTTTGGCAACCTTGAGTCAAGTTTTCATAATCTCAGCCCAAGAAGATCTGCATTCTTTCAAGTCACTGAAATCCAATAATAGAAAGCTTTGCCAATGCTGAAATAGCTGTTTTACCTGCCTACCAACTGTTACTTGAGCCCCAATGCCATGGACTGTCAGGACTAAGCTCAAGAATCAAGTACGTAACCCAATTTTGATAAAATTATTTGCCATTTATTTCTTATATGACATTTTTTCTTTCTGTTTTTGTCTCTATCTGTGCTGTACATACCTGCATGTACATGCTGTTAGAGGAATAAACATCTTACTTTTGCAAGCAGTAAAAATGAAATATACAGGATTTACAGCTCAAATGACCTTGTAACTTCAACTATAAGAACAAGATAATGGAGACATCAGGGACTCTCATGAAATTAAGATCACAGCTATGTTCAAATAGCTTCCTGGTTCAGGGTGCAAGTGACTTTCCAATTGCACGAGGAAGGTTTGTGGTGGATCTGGGACCTTTTAACATGCAGTTGTGTTTTTTTCCCACACTGGTATCCTACCTCCCCTACAGAGGCTGTTAGTTTATGTTAAATATTTATGCTGTAGCGTCATTCACTTGTGTGTAACTCTGATACCTAATATGCAAGCACTCCTTGAAAAAATCTATATCCTGTACAATATTAAACGTCTGTATTTTGTTTGGTTCAGGTTCTCACACAAGTGTGAAAAGGAATTTGAAGCTATAAATCACTGTCGGTCAGTCTTTACCTTAAGTGCTAACCACATCCCTGAATCAACAATATGTTTTCCTTCCTTTCCACAGATGGGTTGACCCTGTGGGTTCGCCATGCATTATTACACCTCGAAATTCCAGCCGTGTTCACTGATTGCATCACCAAACACTATTCATTGCTGAGCTGAGGAACGTCTTCTCAGATGATTTGCAATCACACAGCCACACAGCTGAGAGTTTTTACTCTCCTAGCAGAGCCTGCTTTCAAACAGAAAACCCCAGCCCTGTTAATATAATCCTAATAGTTGAGGTAAAATATTAAAACACTTTCTAATTACTTCCTTCCCAATTCCTATGGCTTTTATTTTAATAACATGGATTTTTATTATTATTGCTTGGTTTCAGACTCATTTATTTTCTCTAATAGGTCTGCTCCATTTCCTTGAACTTTGAGCATGAGGGACCTGCATATTCAGCTGTTGACTTGAGATGATATGAAAATGAGATGATAGCGAAAAGCTTGGAAATGTCACTTATTTGTGCAGTCTTGCCACATGGGTTCCCAGGGTAGTCTGTTCTCCCTTACAGAGCAATTAGACTCCAAATAATTTTAAATTACAGTTCAAAGCACTGCAGTGAGTTAGTGCTTTGAGGGAAGAGTGTGAAACATTGACTCAGCTTATAGTTTCATGCAACGTACAGGTATCTCTCAGAAGCATCCCAAATTAGTACTGGCTCTTTGCAAGGCAGTCTCCTCAAAGTAAACACATTTTAGAAGGGTGAGTTGAAAAAGACAATGGCAAGACATAAAGGAACAAGATTATCTCCGGGAAATGATCTTCCAGTGGAAGAATGCTGGTTTGCAAGAAATGAGTGTCTCAGAAGGAATCTTCCTAAACAGAGCAGGAACATACACCAGAGACTCTAACTGAAGACAAACAGGCAAACAGCAGCTGTCTGCCCACTAATGGAGGTGAATCGGTTGTTTTCTTCCTCAGAACTCCTCTGTGTGGTTAATACGAAACATAAACTCATTTCATCACTGATTTATGCTCTTCTTTTGCAGTTGATTGGATAAGCTCCACCTTCAGCTGGTGTAATTGTGTCTCATCTCACTGATTTCAGCAGAGTTGAGGACCTGAGCTTTGAAAACTGAAGTTTCTTTTCTATTATTACTCTGCTTGATTTCATTATTTCACTCTCACATTGCAATGTTAAGGTTACATGAGTAATTTTGGAGTTCCTTACAAGAAAATATTTTATGTTTCCAACTATTCAGTGACTCCCTTTCCTCACATGCATCTCTTTTGTTAGGCCACTTGGTAGTTCCTCTCTCCCAAATGAACTCTATAACCCTATCTCTTCCTTGCCTTCTCCTGAGCTGCTCTCAGCATTCCCCTCCATCCTTGACAATAGTATTTTCCTACAGTACAGTCACCGGCCCTTTGTACAGTCTTTTGCAAATGGTGAACACAGAAAACACATTTTCTGCCTTTTTGCCCTCGTATCCTTTGGCTACTACAAACTGGCATTTTGTTTGCATTTTTCACCTTTCTATTTTCTTGTTGTCTTCTTTTTAGCACAGTTGTGCAGCTGGCTTCAATTTTTTTTTTCCATAATAACTCCCAGGTCTTTTTCCAGAGAATGGTGCTGGATGGCTATTTAATTCAGCACATACAATACTTGCATCATTTTGTTGACTGCAGACAAATTACTTAAGGTGTGCTAATACTGAACTACATTTATCACCTGCAGGCTCAGATCATCTCAAATGATCCAAAGACAAATTCAATTGCACTGTTCCTTCTATTCTGCTCTACTTCTAGTATTATATTCCACTCCAAATATTTATTTTCAGGAGACCTCTGCCAGATTATTTGTACTTGTTAGTTCTCTTAACATTTCTTAATTTCCAGCAACTTTTGACCACAGGGACAAACTGAAGTCCTCTGTGCATGAGTTCCAAAGGCTATACAACCATCGCAAGGTAAAAATATGAATATGGTTCTTATTTTCATATTTCACAGATTCACCTCTGAAAAATTAAAATTTGAGAAGGTAAAATTTTCAAAAGGGCTTAAATCCAGATAAGGTGAGTGAGAGCAACTATGAAGAACTGCTGAGAGCACGAGGTTTAGTTGCTTGAATGGGAATCCACTTTGTCATTGTTAGGGCTAAATGATCCTGGAAGTGTTGGTATGTAAAGACCATTGGTGTATACTTTACTTCTAATGTGCAAATGTATTTTGGAATAATATCAGTCCCTTTAAGTACTTTGAAAACTGTAACATCACTTAAAAGTTTTTGCATGCCAGTGGAATGTATTTGACAGTGCCTACCACTTCTTGTAACATTTTTCAGTGAAATCAGATCTTATCTGACTGCCTCTGTAATGAGAATGACCATGGGTCAAAAGAGCAATCCTTTCAGGTAAAAGAGTAGTAATTCCTCATCTCTTGGGTAACTTGAAGAGAGGCAGATGATTTCAGGACTACATTTACACTTGTTTTGAGTAGGATTTGGACCCTGTTCAAAAGATAAAAGCCCTTGCTTTGTTTTTGCTTCAAAACAAAAATAGAAATAAATAAAAATAAAAAATAAAAATAAATTCAGGTTATAGCATAAGACTACTGAAATGTCCAAAGCATCAGGGAAGAAACATGAAGATATGAAGCATTCGGTTAGAAGACAAGGTGTCTTTTTTTTTTTTTTCCCCTAGAATTTCCTGACTATCTAAAAATAAAACCATCATTTCAATAATGTGACTGTGTTTTAAAGGGTTATGAAGAAATAGCAATCTGTGACTTTAATATCCCAGTGCATGTTAGACCTTTTCTGGCAGTGCTGTGAAAACATTTCCTACATACTTTCAGCCTTATCATGGAAAGTCAGACAGAACTGGATCACATGGTTTGATAAGTTTTCAACCAAATAAGAGTCAGAAATGTAAAAGAAAAATACCCTGGGAAAGTTTCCTTCGGCTCGTATGTATGAGAGAATATACTACATTCCCCTGTCCAGCCTATAATTAAGATGAAAGGCATATTTCCATATAATTTGCCATTCAGTGGCATGGTTTGCATTCCATGTGGACTGCATCATCTTGATTCTTCTAATGCAATGAAACAAAACAAAAAAATGAAATCAGTCTTAGTAGTTTAATAGGATGCATTATTTCAGTTCAGAGTATTTTTAACTCCCAAGAAACAAAACTACTTTTAACTCCTAAGTTTTCATAAGAATTAAAAAGGCTCTGCGAAAGTCTGATTCCTGTATATAAAACCAATACGGTACCCAGATTTGAAAAAAATTACACACAGAAACTCACACACAGAGTCAGCCTTTAGCACTGACTTCCAAAGCCCAGTCTCATCAAAGTGTATCAGGAGCTTTCTTTGGAGGCCAGAAATATATTTGTGATAAACATGTGGTAGCCCTGACCAACTAAGAAAGGCTTACAGGTTTATTCAACCTCTGCTGCAGTTCCACCAACTTCACTGGAGTTCAGTAAACCTGAACACTTAAGTAAATGGTAAGTAACTTAGGAGCTCTTGAGAAGTTCTTCCCTTGTGAGCTCTCTAGTGCTTCCTAATTCCATCTGTGCTAGAAACGGCATAAGCACAGTCTTTCTCATGGTAAATCAGTATTTCCTTATTTTGTCTAGACTGGGATGAAGAACAGCAGAGGATACACACATGTAAACAACTTAAAAGAGAAAATAAGTTGAAAACTTTTTTTAACCCCAAACACAGTTCAGTTCAAGTTTTATGCTAGGGCCTGCACTGATTCTTCTTTTACATAAACCTGCTTGTCCATCATTATTAGAGTCTGAATCCCAAGGAGATATATGCTTAAAGTCAGATGTCTGGCCGTAGATCTATGGGAAATACGAATGTCAAGACACATCTGGAGAAAGCACAGAGCCCTTCAAACATGGATTCTTCTGTTCAGATACACTGTTCTGTACTAGGGGCCCAGTGAAGCCACTGGAAAATTGCCAGTGTGCTGAGGACCTGGCCCATGATGATGAAGCTCTGTCCTATCATCCTGAGCTGGGATTAAAACAGGGCTGAGAGACGAAAGAGAGGAGAGAACCTCTCTCCAGGCTCCCCATTGTACAGAAAGAGAGCTTGCACTCCATGTATGTTTCCTTGCCCATATAGCAGCTGTTCTGGAGTTTTAACACTCCATTTTGGCTTGGCAATGTCCCCAGCTGAAAAGGTTCACATAGTTTAGTTCTTTACTTGATAGTTATGCATAATTTCCAGAATTTCCTTATACATTCCTACATTATTCCTTCTCCTGCAGCTTCAGTGTCAGTGGTGAGCTTTCACCACCAGGAGAAAAAGTCCATTCCATATAAAGAAAAAAAAATGTTTATTAAGAGCTAATGCATCATTTTCTGTTGGGTGTGTACTGTGTAGACATTTTCTCCTGGTGGCGATAACCTACCGTTAACACCAAAGCACTAGGAAAAGGAGTAGTGGGGGTGTATATCGCCCTCTTGAAAGTATGTATAGCTAACACATCACTGCCTGTTGGGTCCCAGGTAAAGGACAATGCACCTGAAGCAGTGCTGCAAGACGAGACCAGAAAATGAACTTTCTCAGCATCCTCCGTTCCTGTGTCTTTCTGTCGAGAAAGACCAAGTTACTGTATTTCTTCCTTCCTGGTGGCAGCTGTGGCCTGCAAGGGTACTCACATTCCTCGCTTCTTTCCTCTCCCTCCCTTCCCACATTTGTCAGGACCAATGGGATTCAGGCAAACTATTCTTGCATGCTCCCCCTGGGACAATTTGATGGGCTCAGGAAAGAGAATGCAGAAGGGGATATGAAAACTGAGCTTCTGGAGGAACTCTGGCTTCCCACATGAGACCACTCTGGGCATGTACAAGTGCAAGCCTGAGAAGCTGAATACGGCCAGTCACCCTGTACAGATCATAACAACACCTGTGGTCTTTTGGACGTACTTCTGATGAACAATGATGTAGAGGAAGAATAAATCCAGGAGTAGAGGGAAGAAGGAGCAAAGCTTCCATGTCAATTGGCATGATAGTTGGTTTTCTTTAGATTTTATATAGTATCAGTATCTGTGGCAGATAAGCCTGAGAAGAGTCAGTGTTCAGATTCAGCTTGTGTAAGTATCCCAAGGTTTAGATGTATATCTGAACTGCATCTGCACTATGCAGAGTAGCTTCTTGAGTCTGCTCTGTGTGGCTGGATATCATGTAAGAACAGGCTTTCTTGTGACATTTCCAACACTTCTGCTTCCTGTCATGGCAGTGAAAACAGCCGTCCTTGTGGTATTTCAACAATTCTTCTTCTAAATGGAAACCAGAAGTAGAAGGGGGGTGGGAGGGGTGGAAATACAGGAGACATCTCAGAACTTTGGAAATCTGCTGCTGGAGTTTTGTTCTAGAAAAATTTAGGGGTCAGATTTTTTTCCCAAACCAGTTCTACAGAAGAGAGAACACCAAAGAGGAACTGCAAGTGCTACTGGCATAAAGGGGTAATTCAAGTTGTATCCCTTTTTGTATTGATGAACATTTGATGGAGTTGAAAGAAAGTATAATTAAAATGAATAAAAGTAAATATTTTTTTCACATGGCTTATGCTTAGCTTCTGTAGCTCATGGCCACAGGATATCACTGAGGCCAAAAGCTTAACAGGATTTAAGAAATGATGGGTCATTTGTATGGATAATAAAAATATTCACTGTCACTTTGGATAGTTATATTAAAATATTTGCAGGGGATATAAACTCATCTGCTTCATGGTATAAGCCAGATCCTAAGTGAATGTCATTAGGGAAAAAATGTGTTAATACATGCCTTTTAATAATTGTTCTTTCATTGCATATTAATGTGACGTGTCTGGTGTTGGAGAAGAGAGGCTATTGAACTAAAAGAAACAATTGTATAATTTCCTATTGCTCTCCATAGCCTTCTTCTAAATGCATTGCATTAGAGGACCAGAGTACAGAAATTGCATGTATTGGTACATGGGTCATTCCTCTAGCGTGTGTGAAATAAGACCAAAGCACTTTTTTACAATCACTATACTACTTAATCACAATAACTTAGTAAGAACTGTGAATCCTTATGTCCTTAACACAGATTTTCCAAAACTATGTGTTTTAGTTCAACATAACTCAGTGATTTCCAGATCAGATTTAGTTATCATAATGATCCTCACCAGACCATAATATCTCACTCCTTCAAATGACACTGCAAAAAGGTAAGCTATTTAACCTTTATAATAGCCAGTAAATATAAATATGATATATCCTCCCGACAGTATTTGGGGGAAATGAAACAGAACAATTAATACATTTATAGAAAGCTGTATGGCAAATCAGTAAGAAAACAGAATTACAACTGCAGTATTCAGGATTTCTATACCTAGTAGTAATACACTGAATTATGGTATATCTTTTCTAAATCCATAGATGCATATAGGTGTGAACATCTGTAACAATGATACTCAAAGGGCTAATCTATTTGACAGCAAGAACTGGTCAGAAAAAATAAATTTCCCCATGGGAAATTTCAATATTTCAAAGCTGGTTTTCATTTGAATCTGAAATAAAAAGTGAAATATATGTGTTTCCCCAGGAACAAAAGTTTGCTTCAAAATCACTGAAGTGTTTCATTTTGATAGCATCAACTTCATGTGACATTAATTCCCTTGTTAATACATTTTAAATTGACCATGTTGAAGCACTGTAGTATATTACATTTTAATAACTCAGTTATTATATGTAATGTACATAATACACTGAACAGAATATATAGCTTTAATATTAAAATTAAAATACAGATACAATTTAAAGGTCAGAACAAAATCAAAGCTTTGTTGCTTATCTGAATGCAATATTTCAATAAGATGTTCCAGGTGACACATACTCAAAGTTCTTATCAACAAACATTGGCTAATATTGCATGTTTCCTTAAAACAAACAAACAAAAAAGCAAGCATGTTTTTCATCAGAAATAATTTCTACTGAAAAATTTTCATCTGGTTTTCTGAAATTTCTAAGCTGTGTCCCTTATGCCATCAAAACTGATATAATTCAAGTGCTGAGGAAAGCTACTTCTCTTGTAGTAGAAGCAGTAATGGAGACACATTCATTAAAGTAAGAGAAAAGTGAAAATGATGATTACAGATAGCCTCAGGTTACTGTCTGGTACAATAACACGGTTCCTCTCTGCACAGTAATGAGTAAACCAGATGTATCCTGCAGTGATTAGAACAGGAACACAGTTAGCTTAGAAATATATAAAGCTATGTTTTAGTTATCTAGAAAGATTCAGAACAAAAATATATTTTCTCTAGATCTAGCTGATTGAATAAATATCTTTAGATTACATACTAACATTAGTAGCAATAACAATACTATATTAATAATTTGGGATTGACTCTCATCCCTCTCGAGCACTGTCTAATTCATAACTAGTACCATTTCATGGCTGAAAAAGCTGTAACTGCCTTAACTTTCCTCTCTCTCTCTCTCTCTCTCTCTCTCTGTCTGGGGAGGGGACATTGCCCTCTAAGGAGTGGGGGAGGTGTTGCCTTCTGTGTTAAGGAAGGGATTGATTGCGAAGAGCTGCCTCTGAGAAACAGCCATAAACAGGTTGAGAGCTTGTGGGTGAAACTTAAGGACCAGATCAATTAAAGACACCTTGTGGCCAGGGCCTATTGCAGGCCGCCTGATCAGGGGAGCCTGTTGATGAGGCCTCCTTGCTTCAGCTACAAGAAGCACCACACTCGCATGCTCTCATCCTGATGGGGGAATTCAGCCACCTGCATGTCTGCTGGAAAAGGCACCCAGCAGCCTGGGGGCAATCCAGGAGAGTCCTGGAGCGCATCAAGGATAACTTCCTGGTCCAGGTATTAGACAAACCAACCAGAGGAGAGCTGTTACTGGACATGGTGCTCACCAATGCAGATGAACTCATTGAAGAGATGAAAATTGGAGGCAGCCTGGGCTGCAGTGACCACACCCTGGTTGAGTTTGTGGGATATGGCAAAGGAATATTGACGAAGAGCAAAGTCAGGACCCTGAACTTCTGAAAAGAGAACTTCAAGCTATTTAAAGACCTAGTAGATGAGATCCCCTGGAACACCACTCTTAGGGACAAAGGAGCTGAACAGAGATGGCAACTCTTTAAGGTTGTTTTCCTTTGAGCACAAGAACTCTCCATCCCCTTGTGTAAGAAAGTGAGCAGGGAGGACAGAAAATCTAGATGGCTGAGCAAGGTCCTGCTGGGCAAATTGAGGCACAAGAAGGAAATGCACAGGCAGTGGAAGCAGGGACGTGTGGACTGGGAAGAGTTCTGTCTTTAACCCTAATCTCTATCTATATCGTCTAAATCTATATGTACTACTTACCTATATCACCTATCTATATCATCTGTCTATATCTATCTGTATCCATATAGCCTACCCATCTCCTCAGTTCCAGGGGTAAGACGGATGGTCTGAACAGAGCAAATCTGGTTTTACATTAGGAGAGGAAGGAGGTGAGGGCTATTAGTTGGGTGAAGGGGTAGGGAGAAGCGAATCCCATTCTTTTTATCATTACAGGCCAGAGTTATGTTTCCTTATGTTGACTGACCATGCCCCTTTTTTAAACCGAGAAGTGGGGTATGGAATTTTATAAACTGACAAATAACAATAGTATAGACTATATTTTGCATAGTACTGCACTGCATCTGTAACTATTTGTACCACAGCAATCCAGTGCCTACCTTTATTTAGCAGTTCCTCATGACTCTAAATCTTTTAATTTTATATTATTTTTGTCATAAACTCCTGCCATCTATCAACCCCTGCTGTTCTTCACATTCATGTTTTCCATTTGATTTTCATTGGTGGTTCATCTTAAAGGAGTTACGAACTCTCTAGCATCTAATTTTAAACATTTTACCTTCCATTAAACAACTGTGTTCTCACGATGACATTTAAAGAGACAGATGATGAGCAAAAGTCAATGCCACTGTATGTTTCTGTATTTTGTGTTGCACAATATGAGTATTGTGCATCTGAAAACAGTAAAATCCAAATTGCACGGGGAAAGTGGTATATAAACTTCTGCACTTAAAGATGTGTTATTTTGGAGCTAAAATGAGTTTTGAAGGTAGGTTGATGGAATTAAGTGGGATAATGTCAATATGCACAGGGAAAAAAACTACACTAAATCTTCTGTTGTTTAGCAATACTAAGGAGAAAAGAATCTACAAAAATCAACATAGTTACATCAGAAATGACCTTTTCTTTTGTGTTAGTGATATTATTTGTTTAAACATTTCAGTGTGATCACTCCATAAATTAGAAGACAGTGTTATTACACCAGTTCTCAAGTCTTCAAGGAGTAAGAGCAATTCAAGGCTGATCTTCATTATGGCAGTGAAATGAGGCTTCACTGTTAAGGCTGAACTGAGATTTGTGTTCATAGCAAAAACTAAATCTTCTCAAGGAGCATAAAAGTGCAGTATATGCCCCCAAAATTACAGCTCTTGCTCTGAGTTATGAATGTGTTCTCTGAGAATTTTCTGGCATATCTACTTTTTCATCATGAGTTATAAATACTTTTAAGATTTTCCATGAAAAGTATGTTAGCCTTTCTAATAACCTCTAAAAAAAACCTCCCCGGTCATAGATCTTTAAAAATATAACAGTTCCTAAAATGGAACAAGATCTAGAGCATGGGTTATCTTTTCATTTACTCCAATAGTCAAGAACATTGATCTCTCAGTTCTCCATAAGAAATTTTAATCTTGGTTCATTGGAGACCATCATCTCAGTCTGTACAGTGGAGGAAATGACCCATCCTTTCTTTCTCATAATACTACTAAGAATACATGCAGTTCTCAAATGCAGCTGCCTGAACAGGGTTTTCCTACTCATCCCACCTACCTTCCCCCAGGCTGTTAATGTTCTACTTGTCTAGATCTGTAGCCATCTCTAATGAGAAATGTAAAACACCTGCCGCATCTCTTACCTGTCTATATTGTCTTTCCAGCTTAGCTCATCCAGTCACTGTTTCAAAGTACCTCTTTTTGCTGTGCATCTAAATCCTGCTCAACCAATCTGGAAACCTTAATTGAAAGAGAGCCCATTCTCTCTGGCACATTCAGACACATCCCAACCAGGAGAACAGACCCAACGCTGAGTCTTCCCCACAATTCTAAAACCAAAGTCAACACTACAGTTTGGTATTTTACTTGGTGTAGTTTTCTTTTTGATGGTAGATAGTAAATGGCCTCTCTTTTCTGAAGCCAGATCAGGACTAGCAGGACATGAAGTGCTATTCCAGAAAATAAAAATAAATAAATAATAATAATAATAAAAATAAAATTTTTAAAAATTGTTGTCATCCAAAGTAATGAGTCCTCTCTGTTTTTGTCCCTGTGATGGAGTAAACAACTGTACATTGAAATTTTTTTGGAAATGTAAATTGGAATGTGGAACTTTCAGTTGAAGTTGTGAAACAGGAGAAAAATGGCAATCATAGTGGTAGAGGAAAATCTTGAAGGGGTGAACATACCAAGTTTCTTTACGGGAGTTAAGTTAACAGGATACTGCTACTAGGTTTAGCTATGTAAAGTTCAGCCCGTTTTGGTGGAATTGGCAGTCCCACCTAGTGTGGCTTGCTTGCATTGTAACAAAAAGTGTTGTAACATGACTAAATATTTTAGCTATATAGCCTTGGGGGAACTAAATATGGGCTTTAGTGGTTACTGATAAAAACTACAAATAAACTATAGATTCAGTCCTTCATTAGGAATGCAGTATCATTAAAACTGTACATGCATTCAAAAACATTGTAGCTGATCATGACTTCCAAAGTCAAGCAGAAAAACTAATCTTCAGAGACCGTACCCACACACATAGATGGTTAGCAGGCAGCAACACCCATTGACATCACAGCTCTGGACACATTCAAGGAAGTGATTAGACCACTATCTAGATGAGTGCATCCAGTTGGGGCCTCTCTGGCCAGGAAAGACATTGATAAACAGAAGTGAGTTCATGCTCAGGGTGCTCAAGCACATGCACTGTGAGGAGAGACTGAGGAGATGGAGCTGTTTAGCTTAGAGAAGAGATAGTTTTGAGTGAAATGATAGAAAATGACTACACAGAAAGCTTGAGTGCAGTCATCCAGCCAATAAATATTATGCAGACTTGTACAAAAAAGAAATTATCCTAAAAGATGAGGAAATGTGTTTTTTGTAACATTTTCTCTAAATTCAGGTACAATCACCTAATCTTTGTTTGAAACATCAACCTGAGAAGTCCTAAAACAGAGTTTTACAGAAAAAGAAGAAAAATACAATGATGGAAAGAAAATGGATCCAGAAGGAATGTGCAAACAAAGCTTTGTAGGATTTTTTGTTTGGCTGGTTTGTTTTGGTTTGTTTTGTTGTTTTGGTTTTGGGGAATATTCAGAAATCACAATCTGGTTTCAGTCATGAATATCTTGTAAAACTGAAGTGATGCATGTTATCTACAAGCATGTGAAGCTAATGATTCTCTACTGGACCTTTTTCTCAACTGTGGAGAGTTAACTTGAAGAAGCTAAAGAAAGAAATAATGAAACAAGTTACTGGGAGAAGACTAGCACAATTTAAATTTATCCATTCTGGCTGATAGCTTTTCTCTCTGATTATGACCAAGCAAAAGGCATTTCTTGGAACTTTCCCTAGAATGCAGCTGTAGGTATCTTTTTAACTGAAACAGCCCGCCCCTGCCCCCCCCCCCCCCCCCAGTCTGTTAGAGTATAATTTGTACAAATGGCTTTGTAATGCTGTAGTTATTTCTTTGATTCTAGCTTAATGTGAACTATTGAGAAAAAAAAAAAAAAAAGATGCTTTATTGCCACTTTTCAAATGGGAAAAAATGAGGACCAATTCATCCTTTTCTTTTTTTTGTAGTAACCTCATGAAAGTATACAGATATCTTAAAGGTGACCTGTTGAATACTGAAATCAGTGAGAATTTTTCCATTAGTATCAACAGACATTTCTTTTGATGTGTTTTCCCTACATACAAAACCAAGAATAAGAACCCTCCACGTTCTTAAAAAAAAAAAAAAAAAAAAAAAAAAAAAAGGTGCAGTGATCCTTTTCTACACTTGAAAACTCAGAGAGAGATTATATCCCACAGAAACACTATTCATTATCCTTAGGTTTCTGGAGAGCTGGGCTACTCCACCGTCTATTCATAGACGTGGTAATAAGAAACAGCTAAGAAATCTAAACCCTGAACTTCACCCAGTATATATTGACAGATTCTAATGAAATCAGGGCCAACTTGTTGGCTATGCTTTATTTGTTTGTTTGTTTGTTTGTTTGTTTTATTCAGACTGTTTAAAATTAAGCAGGACATTTGAAATTGAATGGTAAGTTTCAGGGGCACCTACCCATATAAAAATATTCATGTGAATTAGAAATAAACAACCATGCAAAGCTGCCTATGTTCTCATGTTCTCTCCTTTCCAACTGTACATTTTCAGATAAACTCTTTGGGATTTGAGGATTCATTACCAGCTGAGAAAACTGACACTCTGAAGATGGATCTATTTAATCCAAAATCCATTATCCCAAGGACTTTTCCTTTGCTTGTGTCTCTCTGCCAATAATCGAGTCTATGTGTCAGAATAGGTGCAAAGATTTTGTTGGTGCTGTTTAGGTGGTTTCAGTTTACAGAGGATGTTTCTATGGAAATAGTGCCCTGTATGCTTGCCAGCATGCTCATTTGGCTCATCTAAGAACAATTCATTCAGTCTATATGTACAAGATTACAGCAGGGGGTAGTAGCAGAACTTAGAGAAGCACAGGCAAGGAGAAGCAGCAGCAGAAATTGCTTGGTACCCTAAGCAACACAAACAACAACAAGCGATGAACTGGAGCCAAGCAGGAATTGGATTGTCCAGGATACTCTCCCGGTGCAGTGCATAGTGATCGCGAGTGCTCAGGCAGCAGAATGGTCCTCATGCGACCAGGGGAAAAGGAATAACAACCACTTCTGGAAACTGCAGGGATGTGGAGAACTCTCTTTCCCAGGGTGAGGGCTTCTGCTTACCACACCCAGCATCAAGTGGTTTGAAACCAACAACAAAGCCATAAACAACAAAAGAAGAACAGTAATAACACTAATAATGCTAAAATAAGAAGAGTTTGGCACCTTCCACTTAGAATCTATACAACATGAAGTGATGCCAAGCAACCAGTCATGTTGGCAGAAATAAATGATGGCAAGAGCAGAGCAAATTGTTTCACTGCAGAATACCTTCTGCTTACATTAGTCTCTGTTTTATGCTGATGGATAACCAACAGCACATCACAGATTTCTCAAACACACTTTAACGTTTAAGTAATGAAGTACTTTTATTATTTTTTCTATATTAATCAGTTTTACTTGAAATTAAGATCTGTTGCTATTAGGCTGCTGGGAGGCATTGCATTTTTTTATTATCCTAAGTGTGCTGCATAAATATATCCACCTTTATTAAAATATGTAAAGTATAGTTGATACAAATATTCACTTCTGTAATTATGGAAGCCTTTTTAGGTAATTTGTGTGGCTAGAGATACCCTTGTGTGAATGTACATTGCAAGAAGCACACAGAGAAATGTGGCTGAGGCTGAAGTGGATTAATTAAACACTTGATGTCTTGACTACAGCAACATACATAGTTACTTAAGTTTAATCAAGTTCTAAAATTCTTTGTAGAATTCAGATGCAATTACACTTAAAGTTAATCTGACGATTCAGTATTTTATTGAATCGAGGCCCATTTGCAGGAGCATTTGGGGGGGGAGTTTTTGTTTTTTAGCCAACTCTACTTATTAAATTACAGTTTCTGCATGGCTATATTTTAGTTTTCTTTATTTTGAGTTCATTTTACAATGACAAGCCATAAAAAATTTCATTTGTCTTTAGAAAAGTCCAAACCCAGCAGCTCTCAGGAGCTGTTGATTTATGGTGTCCTGCTTTCATGATCTTGCAATGAGCATTTGTTCTGATGATGTGATGTTTGTGATTTCATATCCTGCTGTGGAGCTTCAGTGTGAGAAGGCGTATTTTGGAACTAAGATGAACTGGAATATTGCCTCACCTACTCATGCAATTTCAGGTCCAATGAATTGATTTAATCTCTTGCTCTTAATAAAAAACAGTTGTTATTTTTCTTACTCTCCACTGGATTCCTAGACCACAACTACAATGGTGTCAAGAAAACAAATATGAAAATCAGTGTTTAAGTGTAACTTTAAGTTCTTTGTGGCCAAACTGGCTTTCAACAGAGTTTAACCATCAAAATATGGAATAATTTTAATATCTAGTAATTTACTTTTACCCCTGAATTGCACCAAGTGTTATTTTTACTAACAATGACCACTATAGCTATCTAGTTAGAACTTCTCTTGTTGCAGTTAGTGACGATTGACTCCCCACCTGTTGTAGCACTCCCCTGAGAAGAGCTGACTTCCACCCTGTCTATCCTCCCATTACACAACTGAAAAGTGCAAGATACTCAATCGTCTCTTCTTTAAGAGTGAATGAATGCAGTTCTCAGCCTTTCCTCATACATCATTCCCTCCGATCTTCGACCATCTTGATGGCCATGCCCTGGACTTAATTTAGGACATCCCTGTCTTTTTTGTAGGGATAGCAACAGAGAACATATTTTGCATTGTCACTGAAAAGTGGAGAATATAAATGAAATAAATTGAGCAATCTGCAGCATTTCATAGGTTTGATTGAAGATGAATGGCTCTAGAAGTCTTTTGCATCAATTCATGTGCTTAAAGTAATACAGTTGTAAATTATCTTTTCTACTCATCAACATTAATAATAATAATAATAAATAACAATAATAATAATAATAATAATAATAATAATAATAAGCAGGCAAGAAAGAATAAAAATCATAAATAGTAATGTTATGTGCAGACCCTCCTGAATGCGTGATTCAAGAGTGGTCAGTTTCTAATCTCAGATGAACTCATAAACTAAGAGGTATCATTTTACATTTATATATTTTTATTTTTGCATAATACATTGTATTCTACATCTGCAGTAGAGTACAACTCACTTACTACAGACCCTCCTGCATTAAATATTACCTTTTCTGCATCTGTCTTACCTTCTTTGGTGTATTTAGAGGAGAAATAATAGTAATTCTACAAGTTCAGAACCTTGCACCAACATGGGATGAAGAGAACACCGTCTTGCTTAAAGGCATGCTGATGGAAAAATCTACAAAATAAGGTGCTATGCAGTGGAAAAAAAAATAAAGAAAAAAAATAGGAGCAACAATAATATCTACTCCTTGACATATTTTGTGGCTGTTTAAATCCAAATTTAGTCCAAAATAGGGCAAGGTTAACTAACCAGTAGCTGGTAACTCCCCACTCTGGGTACTGCCAGTCCTTCGCCTCTCTCTGTTTCACACCCCGTGTGTTACACTTTGCCTTCTCTTCACTCATGCTTCCCCTCAAAATGCACTTGGCTCCATTTGGCCATCAAGATTTTGTCTTTCATCATCATACTGAATAACATTTGGAGTAAAGGAGAAAGTATCAATTGGAAATGGTAGGTGGTGGAATAACTTTGTTGCAAATATATGCAGTACTTGTAGTTGGCACTGTTTCCCTTATTGATGTGCTTGCAGGACCAGCCCTACTATGCAGACTGCAGAGGCAGCTGCCTGGAGCAGTGGCTAGCAAAGCCCACTAGCCACTAGCTAGCACCACTGTCTAGCCGGTAGTGGCTAGTAAGTGTATTCATTAGTAATTTTTACTTTTAGACTGAATTTTTCCAGGTTGGTTGTATTATTTTTAGTTCTCTCAGACCTCTGTTCTGGGTGTAGAAACTTCTGTCAGAAAGCAGGGTATGTCTCCAGACAGCTGAGAGGAGCAGAGAGGAGTCAAAACACAACACCCACCTCTTTCTTCTCTGCACTTTGCAGAATGACATCTGGCAAAGGGCAGGCACTCCTGTGGAGAAAAACTTGTGTCATTTCAACCAGCATGGAATCACAAAACAACATGCCAAGAATACATATTGCAGTCATGGCTCGGACATGACGTACTTGCAAAGCACTATCTGTATTCTTAGCATTCTAGAAAAAATAAATTTATTATTGCTGTCATTATTATTATTTTTGTAAAGGATGGAAAATCGTGAATGAACATAGTAGGTCACCTGAGAGGTTTTTCTGTTAACCACTCCTGTGGTTTAGTTACCTTCACTGTTTGCATGAGCTACCTGTATAGAAAGTAGCCAAGAATCTCTCTTGCTTTTCAAGGATCACAGGCTTTATCACTGATAGATTTTCTATCCATATTCTCTACCGCTGAAGTCACTAGCTTGTGTAGGATCATCTCTGAATAGAATCTGGAGCAGAAACTGCATTTATATACCAAAACGCCATATTGTACTGTATAGGAGCTACTGATGTCTGCAAAGGAAACGAGCAGTATGAAATGTGTTTTATTATTTGCAGGATTGAAAATTCAAATTCAACTTGATGTTAAGCTTAAAAAACAGTTATTGGTGTACCTTGTTATTTAAACTCTGTGCAAGCAATATAAGATATGTCCTAATGATGGAGAATTTGCATCGAGTTCTATGAGCAAATACAGCAATAATCGTAAGCTATAAATATCAAACTGTTTCCATAGCATTTTGCAAACTTTTTAAGAATAATCATAGCACACAGTCTAGCAGCCTATAGGAGGGAAACTATAAACAAGAAGTTGGAATAACATTAACTCTTTTTTTTTTTTCCATCATTTAATGAGGTTATACAAGTTATTTCTACTACCATCTCTAGAATATTAGTTATATAATGTTTTTATGACAACTTTTAAAGATGCAGGTTTAACATATATGAATATTGTGATAAATAATGATTTTTAAAATATTTACCATTTGTGAACACCTATTGATCTAAGGTACATATTTACCTATATCTATTGCACTTCATTGTCTCATTAAAGAGTTAAAACTATTTTGGTTTATTCTTATGTACAGTAAAATGAAACAAAATAATGCAAACAGGACTGTTTTCTCTTCCTATCCTCTTTTTTAAGTTTGTCATCATTGCTCTTTAATCCTTACACCCATCTGTCACTTTGAAAGTCTTGTTAAGATCTCACTTGCTCCAGCTCAGAACTGATAAGAAAAACAAATGTTTGTATTGTAATTGAGTGCTGGGGAAGCAGAACTGCAGAAAGCACCAGGGAGGTACATCCTTCCTCTGAGCAAGCCTACCTTGCTGTCAGGGAAGCACCTTTCACTTCAAGGGAAAAAGAAATTGCTGATTTATTTTATGTTAGATAGGATATTGTACTTCTAAATACAGCTGGCAATAGAGAAGATTTTAGTTATAATTTGAGTTTGTATTTTGAAACACTGCACAGCTTTTAGTTTTTCATGAAAAGCAATGATATTGCAATTAATACTCTCTTTCTGTGAGCCAGAAGGTCAGTTTGACACTGTGAATAGTTAAATCATCTTTGGCAAGAGGCTTATTCTGGCACAAATTCTATAATGAGAAATCCAGATTACTAGCATCATTTGAAATGTGAATGCCCAGCACTTAATCTAGTACCATTTGTTTTTGCACTGAATAGTAGTGTTTTTAATGCAGTCATTAGGGATGCATAAGAGTTTAATTGGTTTGACATTAGATGTTTTCCTTTTAATTGCACCTTTTATCATCTGTTCTTTTCACTGAACAAGCAATTGCAAAGTCTTCCCAGCTCTGCTCCTTCAGTTCCACTGCTGCACTGGCGGGAGGGACTCAGTTCAGCTGGCTTCTCACACCAATCAGTAAAAATGCATCAAGAGTCCCTAAAGGCCCTAAACCACATTTCATTGAAGAAAACGGTAACACAAGATCTGGCCCTCTCCCCCTTAATGGTCCTTGGATTTTCAGTGATTGCCTAATTTAAGTCTTCAACACTAAGATCATCCTGTGATACTCTGACTTAATAAAACCTTCCTCTGAGAACAGAACTAGAAGCGCCGCAAGGGACAGCTTATGAAGCAGAATGCTACTGACTATGAGTAAGGGTATTAGTATCTGGCGTTGTGCTATGTGGGCCACTTTCTCATTTATTACTTGTGCTGCTTTCCTCCTGTACCTGCAGTGTTTGACTCAGTGGTGGCTCTTGCAGTGCTGGGGAAAGTAAATTTCTCTGTCATTTCTGGACCATCCTTAAAGACTGAAGCATCGCAGTCACTTGTTGTTCACCTAGTGCGCTAGAAAAGATGTTTGCTGGCCTAGAACTAGCCCTATTTCAGCCTACACTGCCCCCACCACCACAGCACAACCTGGTGTCACAGCTTCCTTGTCCCTTTTGCCCTGGTGTCCCATGGAGGAGGTGATGCAGTGCTGCAGAAGCTGTGTCACCCCCTGCACTGGGGGAGATGGCACAGGGAAATGAAGGGCCAGATGTTTCCCCTTCAAACTCCACAGCTTTGTGTGGTCTGGCTGCATTTCCATATGTGCATTAAATATTAAGAATATATGGCTGCTATACTTAAAAGATTCAGTCTGAATAAAAAATAGGGTACCCCAATGTCTTTGTAGCTGTATTAACCTTTTATATATGTTGATGTCCTTTAAAGTTTCATCAAAGGAATAAGGAAACTAGAAGGGTTTATGTCCAAAGCAACTTTAACTTAGCTGTTATCCATATCACGCACACATAATATCTTGAAATAACTTGTGCTACATCCTTCATTCTGTATTTCAAAACAATGATATACATATTCTTTGGCTTAAAGGAATAAAATAATTAAATGCATTTATATACTAATAAAGGAGAGAAAAGAATATCTCCCAGTTTTAACCTGATTCCCACAAAACAAATGTGGTTCTTTTGCATTCCCGTGAACCATCAGTGCTTAGCCAATGAACTCATTCCTTAGTAATATGCTCTTAAGCATATGTCTAAAAGTGTTTCCAAAGGGAAGGTAATTGTTCTGTACCTCAGTCCTTCAGTGTTAAAATGGTTATGTTTCCCAAAGGTATTGTCTGTTTAGATTATACCATCCTCCAAAAGCTGTTGACTTTAGGAATGTGAGTGCCTAATCCAAAATGCCCTGCTTGAGGTAATTCCTATTATTGCTATTAAAAATAACAGGAAATCTACTGTGTCAACTCTGAGCTCCCTAAAGAGGTTAGAAATTGTTGAGTGTACGATAAACAATAAAATAAATGAAGATGGAATACAGAGACAGCTGCTGATCAGTGCTCTTGCACTCTGCTGGACTCTGTGGGTTGTAATACTTATCGCTGCCGTACCAAGGGGGCTTTAGACAGTTCATCTGCCAGACAACACAGTTGCAAATTAACTGGTCTGATGTGCAAGTTCAGGTTTGAATTCAACAACAACAACATAAGATATATGTCTAAACAGCAATGATATTTTTTGGAAAGCTGAAAATTACATATGTGTATATTTTCGGGTTTTCTGTTCTTCATCCATCTGGGAGCTGGTGAGGATGCACTCACCCTAATGCGTGCCATGAGCTGATCTTCTCAAAGCTTATTGCAGCTGTATGCTGCCACTTGCAGTTCAGGGGTAATGGTGTAACATGGGTCTGGATCTTCTCCTTACCTGTCCTTCAATTCAACACAGCAAATACCTTTTACTGTGGCCATTTAGATTTTGATTTTCAGAAGGAACTAGGTAGCAGTTTTTGTTGGTCTTTTTTTTTTTTTTTTTTTTTTTAAAGCGAACTCGGTTTTTAACAAGATGCAGGGTAAGCCTCCAGGAAAGGTAATGTGGTTTTCACAGCGAGTATGCTGTACATCAAATGTTCTTGATGAGACAGATGGTCCAATGTTCCTAGGATAGATGGTCCAAAAGTGCTGGAAGCATGTAAAAGGTCTGTATATATTTTATGGACTCTGAGCACACATACAACTAAATGTAAAGAGACAGTGTTGGTGAGTTATTGACCTCCATGGAGCGGCTAGCAGAAATCACACAGCAAAAGCAGATGTTCCATGCGTGCAAGTTTGTGTGCTGAACTATGACACTTCTCAAAGTTTCTGATTTTTTTTAACATTTTTTTTGCCTGCTCCTGAAACAATATCTCATGGAAATTTTGATGATTGACATCTAAAGAAATGTGTCACTTGAATATCTTCCCTTTGTTTTTTCACTTCTTGTTCTTAATAAAATGTAAGAAGCTTTTTGTTTGAAAACTGTTGGTGTGCATGAGTAAGCAAGTGTGTGCAAGTGCGTGGTAAAGCTGAAAGACTGCGGTAGCAGAGTGAATCTTATGAGGTTTTCCCATTAAATATAACCCCTAATCCTGTTGACTTTTACATATTTTAAAATATTGTCATTATCTTGTGACTAAATAAGTTCTCCTGCTCAAGTCATCTGACTCTGAACTGAGTAGTAAATTTAGAACAGGGTGAGGGAATTTTTAAAGTATGAATGGATGGTGTCCGGGGTCTCAGCGTCTTGGTCCCATGAATGCCAGTCATCCCTGTAGCAACAAAGATTAGAAAACAAGATTTTCCTGAAAAACAGCCTTGGAAATTTTGCTCATAAGATATCTCTGCATCTCCATCAGTGAAGGTCAAGATTTTCTCATAATTTCCTTCATGGTCACAACTCTATAGAAAAAAAGTCAGTGGAAGAGGTCAGCTATAAGTCATATAGCCACTGCTGGCCATCACACAGACACGTGCAGTTCTCTGGGACTGAAGTACACACTATGGCCAGCAGGTGTTAAAGAGCTATGGTTTTTAGGGATCAGTACTTCATTTGCTTTCCTCTGAGGGTATCAGAACAGATGAGGAGGTCTTTAAAACATACTCAGCTCCTAACACATTACCCAGTAAGCTCAGAAGAGAGGCTTGCTTGGCCACAACCCCATCCGTCCTTGCTTCCTGGTGGAGGTGGTGGGAGAACCCTGGCTGGGGAGAACACCATGGGGATCCTGCCAGTCCCAGCACCTGAGCCCCAAGGAGCTGCTGGCCCATGCTGTGTCCTGATAGCTTCAAACATGTATGATTTTTTTTAATCCAAATTCATCTAAACCAGGGTCTTCCTTCCTTTCTGCAACGAAGACCACACATGCAGAGTGATTTGCCTTTGCTCCCTCTTTTCCCATCTTAGTGAGCTCCCCCACCTCCCTGTCAGCTGCTCACTCTAAAATATTCACCTGGAAACTGTACAAAAAAGGCAATACTGAAAGTACTTGTGTTAATTTAACCCATCATGTATTGTGATTTCTCAGGTGGAAGTCGGCATGGTACGTTTGAGTAGCTTCAGGCATTTTTCAAGCTGTAGGTGCTTTTCAATCATTTAGGGAACAATTGCTTTCAAGCAGCAGGAGGCAAGTTCAGGTTTACTAAACGGTGCAATATGTGTTCCTTGTTGGAGGATCTCACAGCGTGATGGTGAAAATACGAGTATGTTTTAAATATGATCATATAATTGATGTTACATATATATTAAGCATGACAGCAGTAGTGTATAATGCTACTTCAAATCCATCCTAAGGTGGATTTTGAAGCCATCTCAAAGTATTTGAAAGTCGTAAACACCAAGCAGGGAGACAAATTACCTAGGGTAGTGTAATACACTTATAACAAGGAGAACTAGGATGCAATGGAACAAAGTAAAATTCAGGCTGCATATCAGGAAAATTTTCCTAACAGCAAAGTCTATTAGCCTGTGGAATAGCCTCCCAGGGGAAGTGGTGGAAGCCCCGCAGCCTGAGTCATTTAAAACTAGACTAGAAAACATTCGAGAATAATCCTGAATTGGCAGAGAATAATCCTGCATTGGCAGGGAGATGGAAAAGATGACCTAATAGGACTTTTCCATCTCTAACTTCTATGATTCAACCAAGGTATGTTGCTGTGTGTTATGTATCAGGGCATGCCCAACCCATTAACTCCAAGTTCCACTTCAAAGTGGAAATCTTGAAATTTTACTTTGGCTGCAATTAGCTTTGCCATTTCAGCAGACAGTGGGAGCTTTATGTTCCTAAAGCATTTGTTCATTTTTAAGGCCTATGTAGAGAATGAGAATATTAACAATGAGTTTAAAACAAGTTGTGGTTTCTTTTAAGCAAGAAGGATCTTTTCTGTTTCTTTTGCTATTTTTTTTTCTCCTTTCTGGTGTGTTGCTGTGAGAGGCAGCCCTCCAACTTGGTTCCAATTCTATCTATATATTTTCCCATCTGTTCCCATCATTATCATGTTTGAGTATCTAATGCATATAGTGTTGCAGGGAGCAGCACTTAGCTCTTGAATAGCCCTGAACTTTGCAAACAGATGAGCACTTATAGGTACATGAGTCCACATATAACATTGCTGTTCCTGCAGCTGTGTGGGTTAAATATATTGACTCAATGGATAAGACCCTCAGTATAGTGTAAATCACTGTAGATCTGCCCACCAAGGAGCTGACTGGTGCATTTTGTTTTAACAGTGTGCCTTTAGATGTGCTGCTGCTAACGTGTGCTGGAACAGATCCTCTGACTGGCCAGGTTTACAGTGCGTTGCTTGCACTGCATGAGGCGAATGGGATCAGCTCGGATATGGCTCCTAGGGTGCGTCCCTGGCCAGGAAACTACACTTTCACAAACCTGGCAGATGCACTGCAGCCGCTTCCTGAGCCCTCTGCAGAGGCACGGGAGGGAGAGACGGGCCAGGGCCAAGGCTGGCAGCAGCCAGCAGAGGTCCTCTCCAGGAACGCTCAGGTGGTGGCACGGCTCTCTGCTGCACGGCGGTGGGGCACGTGAGGTGGGGCAGAGTGCCTGGACCATGAAGTCCTGCTATTAAATCTGCTCTGATCCCATGAGAAATAGTCACCTTAGCGTCTGTGTCTAAGGAGATGGGTCCAATTCCGAATCATGATTTCAGCTACCTATCACCATTGGAAGGTGACAGAGAGATCCAGTCCCATGTAGACCTGATTGTATCAAGGTCTTCAGCTTGGCAAAGATACCGATGCTCTGCGTGGCCATATTTACCTCATTATAGGGCAGTTATTTTTCCTGGTGAGGTGAACTCACCATGGGCAACACTTAGTCAAAACTGCTGTTGGTATTACTAAAAATTCCTGAAGTCAAAACTGGATAGTTTCCTGGCCCAAATCAGTTACCTCACAAGAATGTCTGCAAGGCTCTCTTGTGTTCTCACCCTTGTGGAATCCATGGGCTGCAAGAGTGTGAGGCATTCAGCAATGATTTACGTGTTTGAATGCATCATGCTGAAGGAGAGAATACCCTGATACTTCTCTATGCATCCAAATCTTCATTTCATTCTTCTCAACACATATGCTTAACAAGGGACATCTGGCCCCTCCTGTCTTTATAACACACATTTCATTCTGTCCTTTTCCAAGAAAGCCATTGTATTTTGGAATAGTTTTACTGAAATCTATAGCCACTTCACAGCATTTAGAGATATGAAAAGTATTGTTTCTGATATCGCATAAGAGAAAAATGGATGAAAGTAAGGCTAGACTGAAAGGAAATAACCTTCTTCACTAGGAAATGACATGTGTCATTACAGAGGTTTGCTTAGGCAAATTGCTGTACAATCTTCTCTTCACTCTTTCTCCTCATCTCTGCTTTGTAGCCATCCTTTTATAGCTGTTTGTCTGTCAATTGACATCAAACTCAGACTCTGTATTTTCACAGTAGAGGCCACCCTTGTTTATAGAATGTCTGATGCCATTCCAGATCCTCAGTATCCAGAGGAGGAGGAGGGATGCAATAATTGTCCTAGGGGTCTTCAGCTGAAAGTGCATACTTTGCACCTGCTGGAGCATAGCAATTTCAACAGGGGACCAGGTGAGGAGGTCAAGCTCACAGAGAAAATTTTAAAAGCCAGTGCGTTTTCTGAGTGGCAGCATAAACATTACATCTGGCTCCCAGTTTCTTCATCAGACATTTCAATGACTAGTAAGGGTGGGATTTTTACAAATTCTTCTAGTTTTGGCATTGACTTCAGTGGGAGAAGAGTTATTCCAGCACCTAGCCAATTTGAAAATCTCACCTTAAATAACCAAATATAAGTTAGACATGCAGGAGGTTATCTGCTATGCTCAACATCAGTTGCAAGTGGATCAAATTTAAGTCCAAACTAGGAAATAGTAATCTGGAACACTGTTTGCTTTCAAAGCAAGCTCCAGTGCCAGGCCTTGCCTCAACTTCCATTGCCAGGTCAGGAGTGGTAACGAAATATCATTTGGGTCTCTGTGCTACAGAATAAAAGCTTCTCCATGTGTTAAACTTCTGATGCTGGAAATGAGCACTTGTTAATGTTAAAGCTCTAACTTGCAGTTTTTGCATGCAAGGAAATTTTACAATGCTTGCCTTTAGCCTGTAAGCCAATGATACTTTTGAGCATGAAAGAACGGTTTAAATTAACCCAATAATATATACTTTCAAAGTCTGGAAGCGAAAATTCAGCACAGGACTGGCATCTTTCCTAAACTGTGCTTAGTTGCAATTACAGTGTTATGGCACCAGATTAGACTCTGATCATGCAACAGGATAATGTCGATTATTTGTAAATAATGTTGGAAAAAAAAAGCAATCAGAACAAATGACATACATTCCTGCTGCAATATATCTCTGTGATTTTTTTTTCTGATTTTTTTTTTTCAGAGCACTGTTATTTGACTAGAGAACTTAAAGATGGAAGAGAGTAGGATCTCCTCATCTTTAATTACAGTGCTTACTGCTAATTAAAAACTGTGAATGGTGGTTTCCATAATACTCATTTATGACAGCAGGCCTTTATTACATAAATACTTCATTGTTCAATGAGGATATAAAAAATAATTGACATTTTGGCAGACATTCAATGTTTTGGGGATCTATTTTATAAGATATTTTACGGATGAAAATGTGTCTTAAAGCCTTAGCAATATGTTTGGCTTTGGTGTTTGGCAGCAGAAAAGCAAGAATCTGAAAGCCAGAAATGTCCCCAGAGCATGCATCTATATTCCTGCTGTAGGTCTTCAGAGTTCTCCTTTTACAGACAATTGGAAAAATGTTTCAGTGGCTGTTTTATGATACATTTTGATTTGTATACGAGCAAATCTCACATTTCTACTGTCAGACATTTCCATGTTTTATCACATTTTACTTAAATGATTTTCAAGAAGTTTCATTAACACTTCAAGCCGACAGAAGAAATACTGACATGATAAAAGTTTAATACTGATTACATAGATATCACCATCTACTAATTTTCTGGGGGAATTTTGTGTTGACTAATGAAAAAAAGAGGAAAATCACTTATACTCAAAGTATATTTTACTTTGAGGTGAAGTTTATGGAGACCAGCATGTATGCTTACAGCAAATATTTGATGATATGTATACAAATTGAACTTTCTTGAAGCTTTCTGTGTCTGAATGTATCTTAAAATAAGGACACATTAGATAGCAGCCAAATTAAGTACACTATGAGTAAAGTTTAGCATTTTCTTAAAAGTTTAATAGAGTATAGTGCTAATAATAAATGATAAAAGATTAATTATGAATGCAGAAGTTTGCTTCTCTGGGACAATTTTCCAGAACTTACTTAGGAAAATAACTTTCTGTACAGCTGATGGAAACATGTCCTAAAGTTGATGTACATTTACTGTAGCATAAAATCAAGAAAGGGAACTAGTACTGAGGAGTCTTTGGAACAAATGCAGAAAGGACTATGAGTCAAAAGTCATGAGTGTTCATGTGGATTTAAAATTTGTATTGTAGCAAGCTGGATCCTCTATCACCCATACTAAAATGTGGTGGGCACGTCTACAAACAGCAGGAGTGTCAGTTCCAAGTCTGGCAAGACCTACTATATTTTACTGGTCAAGCCTCCTTACCTGTGGGGTAGCAGGTTTGCGTATGAGTTTACTCGTTAAATTTTGTGGCAGAAACTGCCTTCCACCATGGTATTCAAGTTTCTGACATCTAATTGCCTGCAGTCACCATGAGCCTTAAAGCTTGTTCCATAACAGGAAAAGAGCTTAGTGACATCTCTTTAATTAACAACAAAAAATATTCTAACTAGTAAGGCGTGTGCTTACCCTTACTACTCAGTTTCCATGTTACACCCTTTCCTCTCACAGTTCTGTCTCTTTTCTTGGACAATATATATTCTCTGCAGCACTGTCTTTTCCACTGTTTCAAAAACTCCTATGTATTCTTTTTTTTTTTTTTTCACTGCTGTAATATAAAGAATTAATACTTGTTTTTCAGAAGGGTTTCTGTTTCTGAAGGTAAGGAGAACAGCATTGAGAAGATGGGGATGTGGAAAGCTATTTCTGTGTGCTGGAGAGGCTTGCAGCCTGGAACAGATGTTATTGCAGCAGCTGAGAAGAAACTAATAGCTAAACAAAGAGGTATTTAACTTCACACTATGTATACTTGGACAATAGGGCCCTAGGCTTCAAGTCTCCAGATACTTGTACATATTTAAGCAAAACATTCCAAGGGATGCATTACATACAATTTGAATGCCAGGCAGAATGATCTACAACCCTGGGCTCCCTCTTTCTAAACCTGAAGTAAATATTAATTCTCAGGTATTCATGCCAACAGTGCAGAGGTGAGAAATAGCAGGTGAGCGGATAGGGTACCTAGCACAATACACCCCATTCTAAGCAGGAAAAAAAACAACATATGTTTCCTGGAAAGCCCTAACTATGCTAAAACCTGCTCAGCCACATTGCTATAAGGTATTATAGTTGCTCATGCAGAATATTAACACTTCTTTTCTATTCTGGAGGTAGCTTGGGACAGGAAAGTTTCAACAATGTTCAAGTGGGCACAAGCTATCATTTACCTCTTCCAAACAGGCTGCAAAAATCTGAATAGAAACTTCCCTGCACAATAGGTGAGTATGAAATTCCCCCTCAACTCCAAAATAGATAGTGCCTGGGGCACACAATGTCTGTTTTAGTAGGTGTGTGCACTGAAACTCACACAAAGGTGCTTTGCTCCTTGATCACTAGAGCAGCCTGGTCTAGTGCAAGGTGTCCCTGCCCATGGCAGGAGCATTGGAATTTAGGTGATCTTTAAGGTCTTCCAACCCAAGCCATTCTATGATTTTTTGGTTATATAATTAGGCTGGCCTTTCAGAGTTGATATTAGGTTTGGGATCTGCTTGTCTCAGAAAGTTGTTTAATCTAAGACCTCTGGTGGTTCTGATGAGGAGACTATGTCTAACAGCTGCAAGAAACATTGCTTACACTTACATTGCCTACGTTGTGGTGTTCAGCATGTTGTTAAGACAGTTTCTGTTTTACACTCATTGAGCGGAAATGAGGGTAAAAACAAAGGAGCAGAGTTGTGAGCCAAAAATAACTGTAATATTCTTCAAACATATATGATATGAAATATGTCAACATCATCCATGTCACTAAGTGCTTGAGGAGTGAGATTTCAAATCTTCAGGAAAGTGCTAAATGCTGTTTTCTATTTTCTTCTAAGTCAGTTATAAGAATAATCCAAAGTGTGGGAAATATAAATATCATTTGCATATGGTAGGAAAATTTGTATTGGCTTCCATTTCACAGAATCAAAGAATCACTGGGGCTGGAAGGAACCTCTGAGGCCATCTAACCTACCCGCAGCTCAGGCAGGGTCAGCCAGAGCAGGTGGCCCAGGCATGTGTCCACTCAGACTTTTTTTTTGTCTCCATGGAGACAATTACTTAGACAGGCTCAGCCATAAAATAAAACAAACCTGACACTCTGGAAAATAAGGTGTTTAACAGGAAGTAGAGCAAACTAGCTAGCAGAAGAGGGAAACCTACTCTGCACAGAAAAAATACATACCCTGTTCTCATCCAAAATGACAATGGTGGGTATGGGTGAGTGCCCAAGAAATTAATCTCTTTTTGTATAGAATGTTTGCCAGAGAGATATCATAAAATCACAGAATCATAGAATGGTTTGGGTTGGAAGGGACATTAAAGATTATCTAGTTCCAATCCCTGTACCACGGGCAGGGACACCTCCCACCAGACCAGGTTGCCCAAAGCCCCATCCAACCTGGCCTTGAACACTTCCAGGGCTGGGGCATCCACAACTTCTCTAGGCAACCTGGTCCAGTGCCTCACCACCCCATAGTAAAGAATTTCTTCCTCATATCTAATCTAAATCTACTCTCTTTTAGTTTAAAGCCATTGCTCCTTGTCCTATCCCTACAGTCCCTGACAAAAAAATCCCTCCCCAATTTTCTTGTAGGCCCCCTTTAGGTACTGGAAGGCCGCTGTAAGGTCTCCCTGGAGCCTTCTCTTCTCCAGGCTGAATATCCCCAACTCTCTCAGCCTGTCTTTACAGGAGAGGTGCTCCACCCCTCTGATTATCTTCTTGGCCCTCTTCTGGACTCATTTTAATAAGTCCATCTGGGCTGGGGGCCCCAGAGCTGAGCCCACAATTCCAGGTGGGGTCTCACAGGAATAGAGCAGAGGAGGACGATCACTTCCATCGGCTTACTGGCCATGTTTCTTTTGGTGCAGCCCAGCATACAGTTGGCTTTCTGGGCTGCAAGTGCACATTGCCAACTCATGTTCAGTTTTTCATCCATCAACACACATGGGTTCCTCTCTGCAGGGCTGTTCTTAACCCATTCTTTGCCCAGCCTGTATTTGTGCTTGGGATTGCCCCAACCAAGATGCAGGACCTTGCACTTGGCCTTCCTGAATTGCACATTTATCACATGGGCCCACCTCTTGAGCCTGCAAGGTCCTTATGGATGGCATCCCTTCCCTCCAGCGTGTCGACCACACCATTCAGCTTGTTGTCGACCACAAACTTGCTGTGTGTGCACTCAATTCCATCGTCCATTTCACTGACAAAGATGTTAAACAGTGCCAGTCCTAATACAGAAGTCACTGGTCTCTGCCTGGACGTCAAGCCATTGACTGCAATGATTTGAGTGCAGCCATCCAGCCAATTCCTTATGGGTTAAGATACTCAGGTATCTAGGTCACTTGAATGAATAACCTGTGACATTTGACTGTAAAGCTGTGAGCTGGATAAATACCACAGTATTATTGATATTCAAAATCTACAGGATGGCATATAGATCTTATCTGCCATCTCAAAGGGATCTCAAAGGGAATCCCATTGTGCCTGAAAAATATTTTCCGGTTGGAATGATGGTGTCCATGATGTGATGCTTTCGACCTGAAAGAAAAGAACTGAGAAAGTGGAAATAGAAAGATCCCCTCTGTCAAAGCCATGAAAGAAGTTCAGTGTTACAATGGAAAATAATATCAAAATGGTTAAAAAGCACTAATTTTTTTTTCCATCACACAGATTTCAGTAATCATGAGTCATACTGTTTTGCAAACATACATCTGGCATTATTTCTTTCAGTACTGAGTGCCCACATATGTCTGAGTATAAGACACTTCGTGCTTGTCAAAGGTCCTCAAATTTCTTCTAACACCTCAATTGGGTGACAGCACAATTGGCTAAAGAATAAGCATAATTAATGATGGCATGTTTAATATTGTTTTATGATTGCTTTCTATTAAAATGGGGTCTTAAGAAAGCATGACAACACTAACAATCGTAATTACCAGTTTAGCTGGACATACTATAACTGTTGGAACAGAAAGAGAGATCACTTCCAGGTGCAAGGAGGGATTGCATTTCTAACTGCTCTGGGTGAAATTGAGACTACATGTGTTTCAGAAAAATTGCATAAAAAACTATAGTGAATTTTCTGAACTAATGCTGAAACCAAATGTATTTGCAAGTCTATGTTTTTAACAAGTATGGGAAGACAGTGTTGGTAATTTCTGCTAGCATATTATATTACTTACTCTTTACACAATGACTCAATAAAAAAAATGAACAGCTCTGGCCTTAGTGCAGGCAGTATGCAATACCTCACTACACTGTGTCCCTGGAAGTGTTCTGGAAAAGTCTTAATTATAGACAGGGACAAGGGTAACTAAAGGACTTACAGACTGTTTAAAGGATTAAATTGTGTTCCTATAGGCTAACAGCTAGTACAAGACTTCTGGGGATGAGAGACTATGGGCAAAATATAAACCTCATGGCTGCATGTAGTAGCAAATAAGAACGGCTTAGAGATGAATGAGCAGGATGGAAATGATAGTGTTATTCGTGATATTTTTACCGTATGTATGTCTATCGAATGCAAATTAGGTGATGAGTAAGGATGATCAGAAGTTTCTCAGTTGCATGAAGGCAGTAGGTTTGTGTTGGCAGCCCAGGGAGGAGACGGTCGGAAGTGAAGATACTAAGACAGCTATGGTCCACAAAGGCATGTGGGGATGTGGTGGTTTCAAAGGATTGTGAGAGAGCTCTATCCTTCTCATATTTCCTCCTTCTTCTCCATGAGTCTGGAGCACAGGACCTTCAGCCTCAGCTTCTCACTATGCTTGGCCTCTACCTTGTCCTGTGTCCTACCACTATCCCTGACACACCATCACTTCCTACACATCACCTTTCTGCCTGGGCAGCCTATCCAGCCCACAGGGCAAAGAAAGAAGGGGGAGAAGAAAGGCAGTGAAATGGTCATATTACCATGATGCCTAGATGGAGAAAAGGTGAAGGGAGCGTGGGTAAAAAGAAAAAGCTGGTACAGGGGCAGCAATCTCAGGGGAGTTCATCCATTGGGGTAGAACCAAGGAGTGCCCAGTCACCCTCCCTGCGCTCTTGCAGCAGACCTTTCTGCCCCCTATCCACATCCACATGCTCACTTGTGCACAGAAGCTACAGAGTCTGAGGGACACACGTACATGCTTATTCAGCGTAGCCCTTTCTTCTTGGTCAAGCTACAACCGGGTGCTACCCTTGGCAGCTATTTCCTTTGCCTGAGGCTTGAGAACATCCTGTCAACAACTCTTTCTGTTTGGAGCTCAGGTAGATGCAGAACAGCTTCAGCAGGTTGTTTGTTCTCCTCACAGTACCCTTAAGATTTTATTTTTTTCTTAAGTGAATGTCACTAGCTGGCTCCTTCACAGCTGTTTAGAGATACATCTGCTTAAGCAGGAGAAGCAGCATAAGCTGATTCAGTAGTTCCCAATTATTTTGTAGCCAAGCTGTAGTCATTAAAATACATTTTATGCACAGTTAATTCTGCACCTCTTAACAAATCCTCATCTGGCCCTGGTGTGGCAGCACTGTTTCAGGAACAGAGTTAAAGTCCTGGGGTAGGTTCAAGGGCAGTCACTGAACTTCAGCACCCAACACTCCAGTGAAGTAACATCTCAGAGGGTCCTGCTGACGTGCTCTGCTGGGGCTGCTGGGGGCATCCCATTCTGCAGCAGATGTAGTGGCTCCCACCAGTCAGAACTGAGGTCCATCACCAGGAGTCCTGGACAAGCTTAGCAGGTGTAGGCAGGAAGCAGTCACAGAGATTTAGCCCATTAAGAGTTTTGTAGATGAGGAAAAACACTCCTGAACTAGACCATGACTTCCACAGCAGACAACATGGTGTAGAGCACACTCGTGTGTGACAGGTTCCTGTCAGGGGCTCTGCTTTGCCTCTTGCAGCTGCACTTCCAAGACAGGATAGATTGGTGCACATGTATTTTACACATTAATACAATGCAAGAACAACTTGTGTCATGTTCCAGTACCTCAGGAGATAAAAGTTTACTGCTGCCAGATAATCAGATAAAACAGGATGCCTTAGGTAACAAAAGATAATCGTGTTAGGCAGTGAATCATACATAGACAAATCAGGTAAAATTAGATACACATTAACAAGCGCATTTGGCACCAATTAGCCAATTTCATTTTTAAGATATAGTGTCAAATTTCATTTGCAGCCATAAAGTGTTATTCTCTTATCCAATATTTATACACTGTCTGAGGTTTATTGACTCCTGAAAGAGGAGATGAACTTGTATATGGTAGGCTACAGGATTTGTCCTCTGTATTGTAACAAGAATGTCATAATCTCTTCTCAGTTCCACTTTCTGAAAAAAAAAAAAAAAAAAAAAGCATCCGTTACAAATTAGCAAAACTGTTCATTGCTGGAAATTCCTCACCTGGAAAACTTGCAATGGTACACCAGTTCCCAGTGAAAATCATTTTGGCCTAGGAGGATGGATTTCCATGAAGGTAACCAGTGCTGGACCAAAGTTTAATTCTGTCAAAGAGAGGTCATGTTCATGTAAGTCTTTAGGAAATTTTGAAAAGAAGAAATCTACCTGATGTGTTTACATTGAGAACTTTGTTTAAAAAAAAGAAAAATGAACTTGAAATTTTAAAAAAATTCTATATAGAGAAATTTCCAAAGACTGAGTTATAGTGTTGCAGGAAGGGGGTTGTGCATCAGCTTTACTCTGCAGGACACAACCAGGAAGGTCCCACAATAAGTTGTGAGGCCCATATTGTCACCTGTTTCAGAAATTCCCATTTAGTCAATTAGTCAATAGTTAATTTGTGGAGCAAAAGAGTTCAAATTCTATAGCATATATTACTGTGAAATGCCCTTGGTCTCTAGTGCAGTTATTGTAGATCCTGCAGAGCCATAATTTTATTAATTGACTAAAGACTTTTAGATTTTATTGGTAGAGTTTTGAAAATATTTTTAATAAAATTGAAGTCCTGATTCTTATCATCATAGCAGATCCAAGGTTAAGCAGACACAAGGCATGTCTGACACTACAAAACCACGAGCAATGACCCTGGCTATCTAGCTCTGAACTCTGGCTAGGCTTGCTTATCAGTGCTTATATGCACATCTAAATCTATATCATCTCCATCCCTATCAACTATGAATCTCTCTCTCCCTCTGCACATACATATGAGCATATCTCCACTATGTGGGTTGCAAAAGCAATTGTGGCTCAGTAGGTTTTCTGAGAGGTCTAGCTAGACAAAGGGTCAGGCAGAAATGTGTGATTCCACTAACTCCTTAGACACCTCTATCTCTGAATTTTTATGTTGTTTAAAAGCTCAAAGCAATGGACACAATATTTTGAGACAGAGAGAAGTATTATGCTTCAGGGTAATATTATATTGACACTATTTAAATACACAAAATGGAACAAAGACAGTTCACTAGGATTGCTACTCTTATTTTTGTGAAGAAGGTAGAGGGCTCATATTAACAGCTACTGGTTAGGATCTAGTTTTCTGCATCTTGAACATAAAGTCTCTAGCCCTGTAGTGTGCCCTAATACTGCTCTGGCAGTCACTCATCAGTGACTCTGGGAGGTGAATACCACTTCATGAGTCACTGACAGACAGCTTCCTGCAGTACCTTCCTCCTGCCCTCCCAGCCAAGTCCTGACCCAGCCAGTCCCTCCCCAGCTAACCAGCTGCTCTGGCTGTCGGCCACTTCATTCCCTACAAAATGCAGTTTTGTTTTACAGGATGTAGACAGCTGTCAGTCACTTCTTGACTTTAAATAGACTCCTTAGTACCTAAAATAGTCTGGTAATGTGCAAAATAATTTGACGACATCAATCTTCATGAAAAAAAATACCATTTAGAGAAAACTACATGTACCATTAGCTTACCTACTTTAAAAAAATAACTAAGAAAGGGTTAATAGAACAAGCCAATAATTTATTAAATGTTACTTGGAAAGTTTTTCTCTACATCCTTAGCAAGAATTCCAATTCTTAAGTTGCCTGGCAGAGTCCAGCTGGAGTTCTTTGCGTATGTTGTTTTGTACTTAGAATATGTTACATATTAGCTGTTAGGTGTTTAGAACTTGCAAAACAATCTATTTGACAGAGAGCCTGGCAACATGAAATGCAATTGGGGGGGAGGGGGAAGTTATGGATATTACTTTTTTAAACCAGAATCTTGTTGGCTTTTCTTTAAAGTCAGATAGTCATAAATGACTTAACAGGAAATATAAATAATATTTGTACTTCAAGTTTGGATACAGAATGCCACCCCTAGATCAAAGATTACACTGACATGGATCTGCAAGCATAAATATTAAGTTATATTATGGACAGAGAAGCCAATCTACTCACATGCATGCAATCCATATTTTTGCAGATATCTAACATTAGTTTGATGAGAAATTTTTCTGGATGAAACCTTAATAATACAGCTAAAGGATTCTGACTGCAATGAGTACTGATACTGAATTCTGGCTATTGTTTAGAGACACACCATCACAAGACCTTGAACATACATTGTGGTCCTGCAGCACAGGACAAAAATGTCATTGTCCTGGGATATGTCTATGGTAAGCTTTGTGCTTATGGACAGATTGTGCTGTCCACCACTGGAATGCAACTGAGCTGGAAATAAATATGGGATTACACCTTGCCTTGCAGTCTTGTAATGATTAGAGGAAGCTAAAATTTAGGTTTACAAACTATCCATGAGTTAGTTGAAATGTATTTGTACTGAATGTTGAATTCTTACCACATATTTTTCCAATGTGGACACATATGCTATAAGTGACAATGACTGATGAAACCTAGAGATGCGCACACATACCAAAAAAAAAAAAAAAAAAGAGAGAGATGATGTCCTAAAGACCAGACTGTGATGACTGGAGAAAAAAAAAAAGAAAGAGAGAGAGAGAAAAAAAGAAAAAAAAAAAAAGAGGGTATGGGATTCCCTTTCACATACAGTATGGATTCTTGAAGTTCTCCCAAACTGTCCAACTGGCTGAAGATTAAAGAAGACTCAGTGGAAGCTTAGTCTCTGCAGTTTGCCTTGGGTATTGTTTACTTCTATCTGTGTGAGCTAAAGCCACATCAGACACAGACACAACAGTGTCCAGCTAACTGGCGCCCATCAAATGGAATGTAATACAAAGGTGCATACTGCTGCTTGTCAGTTTTAGATTTGAAAAAACCACATGCTATGTGATGGCAGCAGGGAGTCTGTGTATATTTAACATATATAGAGAGCATTACTACCAGAACCAAAACTCATTCTGGAATTGGCAGGAAAACAGTGTAAAATGTTTCACCTAAAACCCCAAACTCACTGAATATATATGTACATATATATACATATTTGGCTACAGTTCCCCAGTTATTTATGTATTTGAACCTTTTCTTGAAGCAAAAATCTTCAAAAATTCTCAACATGTATAAAAACTCAAAAATTTCTGTGCCTTGACTTTAACCAAAAGACATATCTACACTCCTTTCTTGGAAGATTAAGGTCTCATGGATTAGTACAGAATAAGAGTCACAGAATCACAGAATCACAGAATCATCTAGATTGGAAGAGACCTCCAAGATCATCTAGTCCAACCTCTGTCCTAACTCTAACAAGACCTCCACTAAACCATATCACTAAGGACTACATCTAAACGTCTCTTAAAGACCTCCAGGGATGGTGACTCAACCACTTCCCTGGGCAGCCCATTCCAATGCCTACCAACCCTTTCAGTAAAGAAGTTCTTCCTAATATCCAACCTAAACCTCCCCTGGCGCAACTTTAGCCTATTCCCCCTCATCCTGCCACCAGGCACGTGGGAGAATAGACCAACCCCCACCTCTCTACAGCCTCCTTTAAGATACCTATAGAGAGCGATGAGGTCTCCCCTGAGCCTCGTCTTCTCCAGGCTAAACAACCCCAGCTCCCTCAGCCGCTCCTCATAAGACTTGTTCTTACGAGTCATTGTGGCACGACTTGGCCAACATCATTTCTCTGTATCTGTTCACCTTCATTAAAGTTTACCTTCGTTTTCATGTAAAAATAAATATAAGTGAATATTTAGTGCTTAGTGGATAAATTTCTATCCATGTCTACCATTGTTATTTACTACTTGTCTCAGTCTTGGCAACCACTTATTTATCAAGCATAAAAAAGCATTGTGTCTCTTTTTAGTGAATTAGTATCTGCTTATCTACTGCCTTTGCAAAAGTTTACACCATAACCAAGTTACTGTAGTTGCCAGCCATTGTCCTGTTTATTTGTTTGTTGTTGTTGTTGTTTTCATCTTGTCTTTTGGCTCCCAAGCAGAAAGAGTGATTCCTCAAAAAGCCATTCAGCTAATGGCTTTAGTTTATTTTCAATACAGCTAACTGCTTCCCCAGGTGGCTCTCAGCTTTCTTTGCTGGAACTGTAAGCCCAAGTAAGTCTTGTTGTTTCATGGTGATGAGAGTTGTAAAATATAAGGGGTGTTGGTGAAAGAAAAAATATCTTTTCCTCATGGAGACACTACAAGTCCAAACAGAAGTACAAAGTAGCAGAACAAGGACTTTTCTATAACATTAGTTAAGTTCCATGAACCTCAAAATATTCTTTTGATGCATGGCCTCTCCAAAAGCTACCCCAGAGCAAGGACAAGCCAGCACAGAGCTATTTACAAATTACTTAACAAGACTTTTGCAGAGTGTTTTCTTTCTTGAATGCTTACTTCTTAATTACAGGATCCAGAGTAGCCACAGGACTAAAGCCACCAATACATGGAGTACCATGAAATTGTACCTACTTCCTTTGGGTCTGAGTTTAACTGACTTTTTTAAATGTGCAATGCGTAGTATATAATAAGCGATATGCTTATTTAGGGAGCATGTAAAGGCTTTCACAGAGCAAAAAGACCTTGGTTTTCAGTTACATGCTTCAGTAACTGCAAATGTGTAGCCTAGCATATGCATTACCTAGTGTGAGACAGAAAAGATGTTTGCCCATGTATCAAAGCAAATACATTTGCCTGTTCACTGCCACTACAAACACTGAGATGTGAATGCACACACATATGGTGCTGATATGGAGCTCAAAGCCTTGCTTAAACATTACTAAAAGATAATAAGAGTAGCAAAATGCAGTATCCCATCAGTAAAAGTATATTGAAAATAAGTAGTAAATGAGGAAGATGATACCTTATGACTATAGTAAATTCCTGAGTTTTAAAGGCACATTGTATGACCATTGCAAATGCTGAGACAACCATTTTCCTTGTTGTTTTTAAGAAAGAGAGTGCAACTAGTCTACACATAGACAAATAAACAAATATCTGTAGCTTTTGACTGTGGTTCCCAACAGAACAAATTGCTACTCCTTTATGCTCTGTCAAGCTGGCGTACTGCAACTACGAAGTTATTGGTATGAGCTCTGCATTCAGAGAGTATACACACTCTCTTCACCAGGGGGCCAATCCTGCAACAGCACTGCACATCTGTGAGATGCAGCATGCTTTCCATTATCATGGTTTTAATTGGCTTTAGAAACTACACAGTTCCTCACAGAACCAGACCCAAACAAGTGTTTATAATATAAAACATGGAAAAGCAATTTGCCCCCAAAGCATTAGTATAAACTACTAAGTAATCTGTTACGGCAAAAGATACAGAACAATAGCGCATGTTGGAAGGATCAAGCCAAACACAACGTACCTTTTAAATCAAAGTGACGGATTCTCAAGGAGCGGTGCAACAAGACTCATCACTTAAACCTGTCATCTCCCCAGACAAGGCTATCTATGGATTAGGGGGTTTAGGCTGTATCTTGTTAAATAGTATTATTTTGTGTGGCTGGACATACTAAACTTTTGAGTCGAAGCTGTAATACAATTAGGGGTAAAAAGATTCTGGGAAAGTATGGTGCTTGCTTGATGGGCTAGTTTTTTCATCTCTGATTCAGTCATTCCACTGAAGAAGGGATGCTCAAATGTAAGGGCTGTGAAGAGTGCTGGTCAAGTCGGTAATGAAGGGTAGAGAGAGGAATTTTCACTAGCTTCTTTTTTTCCTTCTTTTCCACTCCATATTTGAAAGCTTGGTACTGTAAAGAATGTGTTGAATTTGTTCTTGTATCAAGCACCCAAGGGAAAAACCCAGGGGAGAAAATGCCTGGGTACACTGTCAACTTTAAAATCTGAAAATGATCAGTTTAGTCCAAAAAGTCATGAGATCAGCATGGAAATTATATGGACTTTTCTCTGTATGCTAATAATACGTTTGGGTTTATTGCATTTGATACCATGTTTTTGAGCTTCTAAGATGACTTTTTCAGACAATTCATCTTCCTGCACCTCCCAAAAATACTTAGCTCAGAAGCTGTCTGCATACTGTGTAATAGGCATGAAACAGAGCTCAAGACGATGAGTAGGCTGGTAAGGAGCAGAGAATGCCATTACTGTAAAACTTCTTCACAACATCATCACAGAAGAGTTAGGGTTAGGGTTAGGGTATGCAAAGCCATGCAAAGAATGGGTGAGGAGACAGGTTTCTGTCTGCCTCGCTACCTGGTCAAGTGTGTGCAGAAGAGCTCCAAGAGAAGATGGAGAAACTAAGGGTTATTTCAGAGATGCTTATATTGCAAGAGGTGTTTCTAACTGTAACCCCATAAAATACTTCATTCTTATGATCCACAACCTTAGTCAATGCCATGGTGTCCTATATATCCTATGGGTTATGCAAATGGGAATATAATACTGTCCTGTGGTCCTTTGAAGCAAAGACTTTCATGCAATACCATCATTCCAAGCACCTGGAAAGAATGTCAGTGTCATGAGAATCCATGTAAAACTGAGAGTAAGAAACAGTGCAATACAGGTGGGGATTAATCTGCATCAATTTTCAGCCAGGGACAGAACAAAACCATTAGGACTAAACTGCAATAGCTAGGACAGCTGTAATAGTGTGTGTGAACTGGGGTCCCTAGGGATGCAAGCAAAAGGGACATTTCTCTGAGATGCCACTGGCATGTGCAGATCTTTTTCTGCTCCATAATGGTGGTCCTGTAATACCAGCGTCCACTAGGAGGTCTTGACCTTTCTAGGATCAGCCACAGTGGCCAGAGGATGGGTGGGAGCCAAGTCTACACCCATTCTCTGACCTTCTTGCACATCTGCTGTGAGGAGCAGTCCACTCCCAGCAATCTGGGTCCAAGGCCTGCTTAACACATGCAGCGTCATAAGGAGATTTCCTAATTTTTCTTACCCCTGTGGTTTTTCAGTCCAAGTCACAACCGAGTCTCAATGGTTATCTTATTAGAAAGCTGAACTTATTGTTGACATTCCTTTTATTTCAAATGTTTAATTCAAATAGTTCTCTGCAAACAACAAGTTTTCTCCCTTCAGTATGACTGATACAGTGTGTTGCAGAAAATATTTAATTTTACAAAATTAAGCATGAGCAAATGCTCCTCCATGTGACTTCTGCATAATCAGCACATCAGCATGTCCTGATAAGCAGAGCTGTGATCTCGGATTGTAGACCCATTCATTTTAAAGACTAAGCATTTGATTCCTTCCTGCTGAGCTCTGTGAAGAGATAACTGGCATCAGTTTTCTTTGTGTCTTTGCTGTTGTTGTAACCTCATTACTCTTTGAATTATCTTGGCAGTTAGTCATTTTTTAGGTTTAGTTGGTGCCATCTTGTCTGTAAAGCTCTGCAGTTGAAAGTACAATACAAAGAAAGGTCACAGCACAAAAGCAAGCCACTCTCCATCTTCTAGCAGTTGTAGGGCTCCTTTTATTTCATAATTGTTCATTTTCTACTACTGGCTTTCAGTTCTTGGCAACTGTGTGATATCATCCTGCCCATGCAGCTCATGTGAATGTCCTGTGAATGCTAGAAAAGTTCCCTTTCTTCTTTCATGCTGCCTGTTTTTACCATTTCCACTGGAGTTCTGTAATTGGGGTGAGGTAACACACCCTCATGACTCAAAACAGCTAATCTCCAACAGCACAATAACCAAGAAGCCTAGCATACACTGGCTTGTTGCTAGAAGCTGATATTCAGCAATGAACTATGAGAGGATTTAAGATTTTGCCCTCCTCCCCCCACCCCGTCTCTCTTTAGAAAATAAATGTCTGATTCATGCAAAAATAATGCATGAACCATTTGCACTGCATTAAAAAAAATCTGCTTGTTATTCTGAGACAATTCTGCCTTCTTCTGCCTGGAATCACACTGCTCTGCTTCAGATAACTTAGGGGTGAGCCAAAAATATAGGGCTGTATTTGCCAAAATATAGAAGCTAAAATTACACAAATGTCAGGATAAAAATGGGAAAATGCAGTTTCTAATAGACCTTAAAGCAACTGTGAGAGCTGGAGCAGCATTCCTACAACAACTGCTTCCCAGTGGCAAATATTGTTTCTATACATGCAGTAATTGCCATTAAATGTTATGCTATCACTTGCCAGAAGTGTCTACAGAGCAGTACCAGTATGACCGCAGCATTCCTCTGCACTTAAAATAGAAATTAGCAGGGGTAGATTCATTCTTATGGTCTAAGGGTGGGTAACAGTTACTGGCCCTTGCAAGGTCATTTAATGTGAGGTGGCTTCTTTGCTCCACGTCCATTACAGCAGGGAAGAGGCAGCTGCGCTTCCTCTGCCTCAGCAGTTTGCACCCCTGCTCCTCCTTTTGCAGCTCTCCTGCCTCTCAGATGGAAACTACTATCAGAGCAGCAGTTGTTCGTCAATATTTGTAAAGCACTTTTTTCTCATGAGATGGAGGGAACTCTAGAAACATAAAGTATTAGTAATGCAAAATACTGAGCAGGCATCATCAACTTTTTTTTTGTTTTCTGTGTTTAATTTCAATCTCCAGCTGAATTCAACTGTTTTTCAACATATGCTTAAGGTTAAATAGGCTTAAAGGCCATTTCTGAACTGTGATGTTTTCTAAATTAGGAGTCCCATTAGTTGCTCATCTTGCAGAATGGAATTTAATTTATTTGGCATATTCTAAATCACTTTCCAGGAATAAGTTTAATTCTGATTACATGCATTCCCAACTTCTACAAACCCCTTTTTGTACAGATTGCTTTCTTCTCTGTAAATCCCTAATGGGTTCATGAGTTCTTATTTCGTTGCAGTACTCTTCATATATTTTTAAGCCTTTGAGGTCTAAGTTCATTTCTGAAGTCAAATAGGTGAAATGCTTTCTGGCAATTCTGAAAGTGACAATTTTCTCTATCACATAAATTACCGTATTTCCTGTTATTTATTTTATGACACTGTTATTTCACTCATACAATTTTTTCTTTTCCCATAAAAATTTCCATCTGGGGTATAATTTTCTAATCCTTCTGTAAGCCCATGTATTTTGTTTCACCTCTTAAAGAAATTTAATATTGTCAGTTTGCAGTATTCTCTCTTGGAGACAGATGATCTAAAGTTTTCTTCTTGGTAAAGAAATCATTGGCATACAAACTGCCTGCATACATACCACCTGAGAATGAGGGCTCTACAGTTTAAGTTGCCCTTGTATGAAATCATCATCATATGTGTGAACTTCTTACAATTGAATATAGAGTCCTTTTTTCCATGCAAAAGAAGAAAGTGTGACTATCCCTGGGTTTCTTGTCCAGGGTTAAGAACAGAAGCCAGTCATGTTCTGATGGGGAAAACAAAGAAAAGGAAAAAAATATCTATATGTATTTATTTATTTTAATAGGTGAAAAAAGTGCAAAGCTTGTGCCTTTGCTGTTTTATCCCAGAGGAACAGTGGAGTCTATGCAGCCAGGGACTATGTGAGAAAAAAAGCAGAGGCATCGTGTGGATAAGTTTACATGCTGATAATAACTCATGTGATGCCATTTTATTATTGACAGAACAAAACAGGAATCATTTATTTTTGTTTGGACATCATTTCCAGTGGTTTTATGATACAGGCCTTATTTTGACCAGAAAGAACTTTGCAGTTCAATTTGTTCTGTATATAGTGAGAGTCTAATGGAAACATCTTCTTTTCTTCCCCAACAATTTCCCAGATTAATTTCTCTTTCTTTTTCCTCTTTTAGAATATATGAGTTGTTTTGCTGCTAATCCTCAAGACCTTTATGTTATCCTGAAAAAAGTTTGTTTGGAAAACTCTCTAAGTGTTGGCAAATTTATTATCTCGATATTATAACACTGTTTGAGAGCATTCAGCTAACAATGATCCAAACATTCTCTGTCGAGGCTACAACTTGAGCAGCTGGGGCAATGAAGTGGGAAGTCTGGGAGGGTCAGGATTAAGGATGAAATGTGTTCTTGAAAGGGCTTCTTGCATATTATTATAGGGAGCTGTGATTGAAGTGCTGAGTGCCACAGCAGTGATATATTTGCATTTCAGCAAATAATATTAGATACATATGGTGCCCTGTTCTTTGAAACTTTATCCAAAGACTTTGGAAACCTTGGGCAAGTTTTTCCTCAGAGAAGCTACTACACACCAGTTTTAGAGTACTAATTTCAGTGGAAGAATTCCAAAGTGTTCCAGGAGCCTGTTCCTAACATATTTTTGCTTGACGGACCTTGGAGATACTCAAGATAGATTTAATTGAATTATCTCAGGTATCAGGAGTAGTCTAGCCAGAACAGCATGCAGCATAGCACAAACTAATTCATTTTTCCAGGAAGTTAGAATTATTAACTTTTCTTTACTATTTGGTATCTGGCACAAAATCACATTTTGCAATTCCAGTTCAATGGATTATTTTAAGAATAAAAACTAAGTATTTTGCTCACTTAGAAATTTGAAAATATCTTCTGGCCTTCAGCAGTTTGTTTAAAGACAGCAGTGTGCACAACAGAAAAGGAATAAATATCAAGTTTGAGGGGATTCAAAATCACCTTCAGATTCATGTTCTTGTTGAGAGACAGTTTTAACAAGATAAATTAGTGAGCAGAATTGTGAAGATTCCAAACATTTCATTCAGAAAATTTTAAACAGAGGGTTTTTTTTTATGTTTGTTTGGTTTTAATTTTCATTTAAATGTTAAATGTTTAAATGTTAAGAAGATGAAACTTCATTAGAATACTTAATTCCAGGTTACATGAAATACTTCCAATGGACCCCAAAGCACATTTTTCTCTCCTCTCCTCTCCTCTCCTCTCCTCTCCTCTCCTCTCCTCTCCTCTCCTCTCCTCTCCTCTCCTCTCCTCTCCTCTCCTCTCCTCTCCTCTCCTCTCCTCTCCTCTCCTCTCCTCTCCTCTCCTCTCCTCTCCTCTCCTCTCCTCTCCTCTCCTCTCCTCTCCTCTCCTCTCCTCTCCTCTCCTCTCTCCTCCCCTCCCCTCCCCTCCCCTCCCCTCCCCTCTCCTCTCCTCTCCTCTCCTCTCCTCTCCTCTCCTCTCCTCTCCTCTCCTCTCCTCTCCTCTCCTCTCCTCTCCTCTCCTCTCCTCTCCTCTCCTCTCCTCTCCTCTCCTCCTATTTTTTTCCTCTTCTTTTCCTCTTCTTTTCTCGTATTTTTTGTCTTTCATTTTCTTTTTCTGATTTACACAACATCAAATTCATCATTAAGAACAGTTAATTCCTATTGGGGAGATGTCCAGCTCAGTCCAAAACCTTTCCCACCTCAAAAAAAAAAACTCCTTCAAGCCAGACAAAAATGCCTTGGGATCTTACCGGAGAGTAGGAGGGAAGCACATGGGAAAACAGAAGAAAAAGGTTCTATAACAGAAAGGTCACTAAAAGTGGGGTGATGAGGCTGTTTCACTAAGAGGAAATGAGGTGTACCATGCATATATCCCTAGTTCCTTAAGGCAAGTACCTACTGCTTAATATGAAAAATTAGTAACTATAGTCAATGCTCTCTTTAAACTGCTCAGAAGTCAGTCCAGCTGAGAAATGAAAATAATAATAATAATAATTAAAAAAAAAAAAAAGTCTTCTGAACCTGCAGCAAAGAACCTAACTCAGGAAATCTTCCCAATTTCTGCTCTTTATGGCAGAACTGTAGAAATATATATTTTTTCCTCTGAGGCTTTAAATTGTCTTCTGAACAATATTGTTAACAGAAGGAAATCATCTGGTGAATGACATAACAAAGCAGCATTTGGCTTGTGCAGTATTCTCAGAGAGATGTAGTGTTTTCATTGTAGTCAGAATTTTAATATATGAAATTGTAATAATGATTTATTAATTAGCTAAGACTGTCATCACACTTTTCTATAGCTAATTTAAATGGCAGCCACACTGGAGTCTGTTTTGTCTCATGTTTTCCCTTTCAGTAAAATCAAGCACAGACACTTTATTGGCCATCCAAGACACCTTTATCTTTGCCTACAGGGACCCAGGGGAATGGAAACAGGGAAAGAATATGGAAAGAGGATTTGTACCTCATGGCTTTGAGATTTCCCTGCATTTTTTTCTCCTCCCTTTTCCTGTTCAATAAGATATCAAGAGTGAAAGAGAGCAAATGAAAAAAAAAAAAAAAAGACAGAGAGAATGGAAGGAGCATTGGTTTCAACTTTTTTTCCAGTATCTAAACTCTCAGAACCAAAGAATGGTCTTTTAATTTTTTCTGAGACAGGATTAGAGATGGATTTTTTAAACCATAAAATGAAGAAACTAAGTCTGGCGTTCATGTACTTACAGCAATCATCTCCAATTAGTAATTAAAATAAAACAGGGGAAGGAAGGATTTTCACTACACAAGGAAGCAGTGTCTCTAAAAACACCCAACAATATAGCAAAAAATATTTCAGAAACAGATGCTAAGACAATTAGTTCCATTTCCTCTAAAATGCTTATCATGCTTGCCAAGATAGAAGAGAAGGATAGAGCTTATCATGTCACAGTTCATACTTAAAATATATTCTTAAATTGTTCAAACGGTTCCTTAGAGACTCAATAGCAACTCTTGTTCTTAGGTAGTTACTAAAGATATATGGAGGCAGTGAATACCAAATTTCAAATAGGAGCTACTAAAAGCTGCTCTATCTTGAAACAACCAAATAGTCTTTATTTAAACCCAAGTGCTGATTTATATTAACTATGATAAGGTCTAGCAGAGGACTGGAAAATGAAACAAGTAGGATGGGAAGGGAAAACAGACGTACCTTCATGAGTTGTGCCTCATAAACTCCTGCCTGCAAAGGAGGCAGCAGCTATGCTATGGGAGCATGTCTTCAATGCTTCAACTAACAAAGGAAGGAGCAGAAGAGGCAAATCTTCATTTCAGAAGAAGGTACCCAGTTCGTTTTTCCCTAAAGTCAAAAGAACATTCAAAACTGTGCTTACTTCTGATTAAAACGAGGAACTCCACAAAGTACATGGGATTGCCAAAGGCAATTTTAGATACATGTACAGTTATTCTGCATTAACGAAATACCTTGAATTATCAGAGAATTAAAGTAACTGTACCATTGTATATTTCTCTTATTAGGAGCTCTTGGTATCAGCTCTTTTCTATTACTCAGTCTAACAGACAGAATCATGGATGGTTAAAGCATCCCACAGATTTGTACTTTGTCCATAACCTCTTCCCACATTGTAACAATTTGTTACTTCAGTGTAAATCTGATATTTTTGGCATAAAAACAAAGTATTAGACAATCTGCAAATATGAGCTCATCACTTTGGGCAAGGTGAAAAGGGTCTCTGATGTGGTGTACTCATCGCTGGGCCCCAGATATTAGTCAAAACTCTGAAAGGAAACCAGTTTTTAACGTGGTGTCTATTTTCCTTTATTTTCCTTTTTCTTAGCCCTTTTTCCATCTCCGAGTCTTTCACGGTTTGTAGCCACTCGTTTCTTCCTTTTTTTTTTTTTTTTTTTTTTGGTTGTTCATGTGTTATGGTTCAGTCTTCTAGCATGTATTATCAAGCAGCTGTGTCTCGCAGAGAGTCTGTGGTAAACTTGAGTGAGAATGGATATATTTCATCATTTCCGATACTCTACCCTTCATTGTCCCTAGCTCAAGTAGTCTTGTCTATGAGCAAAGAATTACAGATACTGTGAAAAACAAAACAAAACAACCAAGCAAAACAAATGTGGGAGAGCATTAGACAGTAGGCATCCTCTCCTATTCTATGCACAGAACAGCTACTTCGTGCACTGCTGCAGTTTGTTGCAGTCTATGCAGTTGCTTTATGCAGCCACTGTATGTTAGATGCTTGCACTTCTACACGGAAGGGGAAAGGGTACAGGCTGTAGGAACATCCTTGATGAGTATACAGGCACTCTGAGTCCTTGTGGGTTAGAGTGAAGCTCCTGGTGTGATGGGAAGGGAACCTGAAGTCCTTCTAGAGCCAGGCTTGTACTTGGGCAGGCTTAAAGCATCAGCTCTTCATTACACTTGCAGTCTGCGCACCTCCTCCCCACCATAATGCTCTGATCTCTTCATCTAACACAGAGCTTGCAGTGTGCTAGCTACTGGCACGGAGAAAGTTGGTATTTCAGTGCCTTACTTTTGCACTGCACTTTTTAACCTAAAAATTCTATTGTTATTCAATGCCACACCTTTTTTTTTTTTTTTTTCCTGAGGAGGACAAAAAACTCAACAAAGCTAAGATTTATAACAGCAGTCAAAAAATAAATTAATTAATTTAAAAGAAAAAAAAGAAGAAGAAGAAGAAGAAAGTCCAAGCTTTCTAAGGAGACATACAGATGCACAAAATTCAGGTACCAGAAGTATCTTGAAAAAAAAATCTCAGAGCAAAGAAATCTCTTCTTTAGTCATGGTTTCAACTGATCCTTTGTTTTTCTGTTTAAAAATAACTACAACAAAGCAACAACAACAAAGTCGAAATGAACTTTGACATCGAAAATCTTTCTTTCTTTCTTTCTTTCTTTCTTTTCTTCCTTCCTTCCTTCCTTCCCTCTCTCCTCTCTCTCTCTCTCTCTCTTTCTCTTTCTTTCTTTCTTTTCCCAGTTTAACTTATCTATTTCATTTTCCTTCTGTTGCATCTTTTTCCAACCAGGTCTGTAGACTGAGACATCTGAAGAATATTTTTTTCGTCACAGTACAACTGGGAGAAGAAAGTATAAATTCATTACTGCAATCCTCTTCAACAGGACTACTACCTCTCTGCAGACTTGTTACACTCAGGTTCTTCCTCACTGGATTTCAGGCTTATCAAGTAGAGAGGACAGCCACAGCTGGCCAGCCTTATATAAACCAGTTAGCAAGATATCTTTTTGACTGACCTCCAAGTTCTATTAGAACTAATATTAGAATGAAGTCATCATTCTGGCAAAGAGGAGACAGAATGACCCTGGTGTCTAAAAGCTCGGCTATTGCTAGGATTGGAAAAGTCCGAGCAGAACTGAAAGTCAGCAAAGCCTCTGTTGTCTTCTGCAGTGACCTCTCAGTAAGGAAGATCGCTCAGACAGAACTACTGCAAGAGACCTGAGTTCTCCTAACTAGCTTACTGAAAGCCAGTAAACTTGGATCTCACAGTAGTCACTTTTATACATTAATCATTCCCCAGCACCTTTAAGTACAATGGTATGTCATTAATAGCATACGTGCCCAATGTTTAGAATAGAAAAAATAGGAAACACCTGTGGCAACTGTGGGACTTGGCTCTTGCATGTGGACTGCTGCAATAAAACGCATGGCAAAAGTATAGCAGTTCCCTATAGAGTCTGTGGGATTCTGAGATCTGCTGTCTCTGTCTGAGCATCCCCTGATAAAAAGTAAATAGTCCTGGGAAGGACAGGCAGGTGAACATAAAAGAAGGACGGCAGGAACTTGGTCTGTACAACTGCCTATTACAGACTATAAAAAAATGGTCTTAGCATTGTCGAAGCAGTGTCTACGATAGAATGAAGACTATGATGAAGTGGAAAGACTTTTCAAATCCAACTACAGTTTCAAGAAGAACAGTGTGGAGACTGTGCCTGTGCAAGTAGTAAATGTGCAAGGTGTCAGGCTAGAAAGCGGCTTGGAGAGAAAACTTCTCTCCATCTCGCTCAGAGTCCAGACAAGGAATGGTATGGCTTTCTGCTGAGAACTGGGGAACTGAAAAGAGAAACAGAACTTAGATGAAGCCTTAAACACAGGAAAAGCTGAAGATTGTAGAAAGAACCAGTCAAAGACTGTTGTGAGACCTCTATGAAAGTACATTGTTTTAAAGCTGCTGCATCTGTAGATGGAAAAGCAGGCAGGATGGTCGCAGTGCAGCACCATGCCACAAGATGGCAAAGTCCAGAAGCCGACCTCAAACCAGAATTCAGCTAGAATAATGTAAATACATTAACATTTCAGGGCTCAAACTACTGAAATTATAACTTAAATGAAAGTGGGGGTGGGGAACAGGCAGTGTTTCAGAAGATTTCTGGTTTTGTGTTGTTCTTTGGACTGTGGTTTTTCAGATAAAAACTAGCCTTTACAACACATCACACGTGGAAGTGTCAAATATCCTCTGCAGTACAATCTCCTCTATGTTCTTCTAATTATCTGTTTCTTTGTTCAAAGAAACATGGGAATAACCTTGTTTTTCAGTCACTACGTGTCTTAGTGTTTTTCACCCCCAATTTCCTTTTTTTTTTTTTTAAATTTATTTTGTGCCATACTTTTTCTAGCTTTCCCTTGAACTTTAAATGTAATAAATTGTCATCCTTTTTAACAAAGCTCTCAAGTCCCTGACCGTAATTTCTTGCTGTGCCCCAATTTTATTCTTTCCCTTTTATCTCCAATCCCAAGTGAAAGACCACTCCTTTGCTCTTTAGGAGATGCTGAGTACAAACTAAGGGCAATCACTCATTGTCAGATTACAATCTAAGCTATAAATGTTGCAGGAACATTACAAAAAGCCACAGCTCCATTCATGGTTTCAGTTTAGGTCTTTGGGGACAAATGTCTACATTGCAAACTCAGCAAGTGCACACAGCATTAAGATTCCTGGTCCTGCCTCCATGCAGCGGTTGCATTAGATCATCCTTTGCAATACAGTTCCAGTGGTACGGTTCTTTGTTAATTAGCAACTGTGTTGATAGAGTCAGTGCAGAGGCCAAACAATCCCCAAGGGGTGGATTCTGGCTGAAACGAATTGACAGCCCAGCATTAGGATGTTTGCACAGTTGTACGTGTCCTATGAATAAACAGAGAGAAGAGATACCCTGCAGCTGGCAGGTTTTGCCAGCTCCACATTGGTGTGCAAAATGCTGTTCTTAATGAGGTTGTACTGTAGGACTTCCTGAGGTGTCTTCCAGCCTCATTGATTCTATGAGTCTATGAAAATTATATTAAAAACAATGATTCCATAGAAAGCTTTCATTTGTTCATATGACTTGATTTCTTCTTCTCTGTCAAATTTCTGAAAATATTTAGAATGAGACTTTCCCAGCAGGTGACAAAGGCTGGTGAAATGTCCCTCAAGCAGGACCAAGCTGCTGCTGTTCACATGCCTTGGTGTCATTTTGCAGAAGCTAAGGAGGGTCCAAAGCAGCCTACCCACACCACAAGTTGGGTACACGTGTGCAGCATGTGAGGGCTGTGGTACCCAGCACATGTGATCCGCCGTGATCCGCCCTAAGCCCCATCCCAAACCCAAAACAAATACAACTGGTGCACTTTAAACATCTCACCACCTTTGTGAGCATCTAGCGACTGTAGCCTTTATTTGTTCGCCAAGCTTTTCATGCTGCATGGAAATTTCAAATGTTTTCAGAGCCATGGGAGGGCTAATTAAAACATTCAGCAGCTTTTCTGTCTGAGCAGTGTAAATATGATGTAAAAAGAAAATTAAAGAGCATTTACACAGATGCATACTTGTTCATTGTAGCCATAAAATCTAGCTGCAGGGACCTGGCAAGAGCAAAAGTCTCTTATTCTTCAAAACAAGTTATTCAGCAAAAAATTAGAAACCAAGCTTCACTTTGGAAGAGTTACTCTTTGTTAGGCTCATTTTTAATTCATTCCTTCAAAGCCACACTTCCCTACTTTTTTTTTTTTTACTTTTTTTTTTTCTAGTTTATATTACTGGTCACTCAATTTGCTGCTGAAATAGTAAAAATAGTTTCAAATTTTTGAAACAAAATATTTGTTTCACATGCTTGAGCTCACAGTCCACACACAACTTTTTTTCCCTTTTACTCATGCAACCCTCTCTTTTGGGCAGTCAGAGTGAATAAAACCCACTGAAATATCAGTGATCCCCAGGGTAGGGAAGGCATTCTGGGGTATCGCATTTTCCAGTGCTGGTTGATGTTTCAGTCTGGGTTTTCAAGGACACCAGCTATGTTGTTTACATTGCAAAGAAAGGAGCTTTTTTGATCAGGGGAAGCTGAGTCACTCCCTGTTAGTTTTATCATTTTGCAAAGAGAGAGAGCTGATGCCTGATCTTTCTCTGACCTTTTATTCAAGCTTCTTTGCTGGGTTCCCAGGCTGTTGTATTCTGTTTAGTCATATCTTGTTGATATTCAGAAGAATCAGATACTTTTTCATTTGGTGCTACATGATATCATAGGCAAAAGCAGCAGAAATCCCATGACTTTACCCTCTGGTCAAAATGGTTCACTGGGAGGATGAGACACAATCCTAGAACTTTTTTCTGGGTTGTGATCTATTTTCAGGGATTTGTGTTGGGGGGTGGCAATGGGAGAGGGCTGGAGTTCTCTTGTTTTTTTTTCCCACAGAGATCATAAGACAAACAGACCATGGGTCAGGTAATGTAAGCAACAGCCTGAAAAACCCTTGCCAAAAATTGTAACCACCCAATCAGCTCTGAAGGAAAAAATTCATTTAAGTGACACATGTTAATAGTATTGAATTCAAAACAACTGTTTTGACATCCAGATGTTGGAAAGTGCCATATCCTGATTAACAAAAATATTTTCTGCTCTTTCAGGTCTTCCTTCCTTATGTTGATCACAATTCAAGTTTTGAAGAAATTCTTTCCCACTACTGTCCACTGATCACATCACTGAAGTATTTCAAAATTTTAACTTCTTTCCTATAAGGAAAAAATGGAAATCATAACCACAAATATTTATGTTAGTGTCACTGCTTATTATTGGAAGCTTAGTTCAGTCTGCTGCAGTGCCTTTGCAAGAGCATAATATCAGATATGGCATCCAGCTCCTCCAGGCATTTTACAACAGCATCAACACACACGATCTTTATAACCTGGGAAAGACAGAGTATCCCAAATGGAAAGGTGTGAGTGATGTACAGAAATGTCCCCATGCAAACTGGAAGGCTTTGGAAAGGTATGGCAGTGTTATCAATAGGAACGAGCTCTAAGTGTAAGTTGGCTTTGGAGCATCTCACTCATGGGGAGGGAAAAAAAAAAAAAAGCAAGATTTTGATGTTAACTCCTTCAGAGAAGGCACTGCCACTTGTGTTGCTCTGCAGCCAGATGGTTGTTTAACTGTCTGATCTCTGCTGCCATGTCGGAACCCCAAATTTTCCTGTAATATGGCAGTGTGGGGAGATGGGGAAAATTCCACAGAGAGGGAAATTTAGGCCAGCATACAATAAAGCCTGTTTGGCTTTCAATACCTGCTAAGGCTAGAACAGATAAATGGTGAAATTCCCAAGTTTATAAATGTTTATTGACTGATAAGATGGTGTCCATATTGTTAAGAGGAAAGAGTCACCAGTGATCATGATGCCAATGAAGAGTTCCCTTTCCACAGGAGACAGTCCATGTTGCCCTAGCTGAGTGCAGTGTGCTTTTCTTTTGGCTGGCCTTCCTTATGGGGATGGTATTACTCCTAACAGTGATAAGTGAAAGACTGTTAAATTACAGAATTCTACAATAATAACCGGGAACATAATTATCTAAGAAGCTCTGGTCACCAGTGGGGCCCTTACCTAACATGGGGCAGCTTCTAGATTCTTCTCACAGAAGCCACCCTTATGGCCCCCTGCTACCAAAACCTTGCCATGTAAACCCACTACACTGCGTTCGAAGCCTTACAGCAATAGTGAGGGCTTACACAATGTTCTACTTTGTTTTTTATTTGCTGTCTCAGAGTGCTTTACAGCAAAGGCAGAAAATACTTTGCTACTACAGAAAAGCCTTCTCCCACTTGTCCTTACCAGGTGGGGAAAGAAAGGCCCTTCTTTTGTTGAAGGTTTTCAAATTTGCCAACAAAGGAAGCTAAGTGCAAGGAAGTTGTTGAAATGTAAGGGTAATAACAACAACAAAGAAAGAGAGCATCTTCGCAGCCTAAGTCAGAAGGAGTCTGGGGTATGGTCAAGAACAGAATTTGAGTTCCCCATCCTCAGATCAGAGCCATAACCACAAATTATTCAATTTCCCTATTTAATATACTTTGATACATCGTTACCTATCAACCAAGCAGCCTCATTTTCCAGAATTTTAAGGTTTATGGCCCATTTCCATTTCCTCCTTTACTTTATGGCAAAGATATATAATAAGCTATATTGCAAATATTGGGAAATGTCTTGCAAAGTCTTGTCCTAACCTAACATGACTGAGCAGTGTGGGAGGAGGAAGTAATGACTTCCCCCTGACCTGTGTAGCTGACATGAAGTCTGCCAAGAATCACAGCCTCTTTGCTCAAGGGAACACAGGAGCAACTCTTTGGAGAGGAGGCGGAGAAGGGGGGGCCGGAGGGGGTGTAGAAGCATGTCTCCACCCCCTCCTGTGCTCCATGTGGCAGAACAGAGTGGCTGCACCACTCAAAAAGAAGTAGTAAATTCCTCTCCACCTTCCCCCCACCAGCAGTTTGTTTCTGAAGGGTGGGGCGGCGTAGCTTTGCGTGGCCGCTTCCCGGATTGGTACGGTTTTGCAGTGCCCACAACATGGGGTAGCATATAAAACGCACAGTCTAGCCCATTTGGAAAAGAAAATGGTTTTCCTGCATGGGCAGAAAGACAGAGCTGTGCTGTAAGGATGGAATTTCACAACAGAACAAAAATAAAGCACAGTGCTGTTCCAGAATTTCTCGATTCTTATTCTAAACAGTAATAAACCCACCTCCCAAACCCCAGTCCGGACAAAATATTAGCATTCCCTCTGCTCTGGTTACAGCTCACATCCCTCTTAATACCTCTTGCTCTGCCATGAACTATTTGTATAAGAAAGGCTTATGTTTGAACTGGAATTGGCACAAATAGTTACCCATTGGATATTCCTTTTCTGCAGAAATCCGATCTCTTTCAGTGCTTCACAAATCACAGAATCCACTGAGGACAGAAGCCTGTGTTTTCTTCTTCTCCAAAGAGAATAAAAAATCGTCAGTAACTCTGACAGCTTCCTGTAGTGTGGCTCTCACAGCTTATTCCAGATGAGCTGAGCATTAAACTTGCCATAAAAATGTTATGATGGGAGGATGTATCTCCCACAGTACTCAGAAATTATTTAGTGAGTTTTGCCATCATCACCCCCAGGCTGTAACCATTTCCCAGCTCTTCTGAGAAGTGAAAACAGTAAGAAAAAAACTTAAAAACAAGCCATAGCAGTGACAAATAATAACAACAGCTATCAGAGGCGACAAAAATGACCAAAACTTAATGCAGATGAGGCCATTGCTTATGTGAGCTTTGCGGACAGCTTGACCTTCCCTACTTGGGCATGATGAAGGAGTTTGCAAGGGTTCACCCAAATGCCAGCCCTGCACTCAGAACAGGAGGATGTGCCTAATTCCTGCCTCCACCGCTTGCTCACTGTGAGGTGCCAGCGACTCAGCTGGCCCCGGGCTCCCCACTGCACAAAGTGAGGCATGTGCTCTGCACCCCCTCTCATCTCACCCTGCAGCAGTGCGTACAAAATGTCCTGCAGAAGAAAGAGGATTCGTATCCTTTATTCACCACTGTGGACAAACAGGCACTGAAATTCCTCATGCTGCCACTGATTTCACCAGTGGTTGCCCGCCGAGGATCTGCCCCCTACGGTTTTCTTCTCTCTGAGCAGCTGCTGCTCCTTCATAGTCTATTTGGTTATGTCATCATTAGCTTTTTCAATACGGGTAAGGAACCTTGAAAAATGCTTTATGCTCTCAAGAGATCTGGAATTTCTCAAAAAAAAAAAGTAAAAAAAAAAAAGTTCTGATGTTTCTCAAGCCTCCTTTCTTTCCCCTTCTGAAAAGGTTTTAAAAATGTGGAATGTTGTGGGAAATTACTCAGAATGTAATAAAAATGTACATGTAAAAAAAAATCTAACTCACAGCTTCCTTGGCTGGAGTGATGTCCCAGGGCTGGATACAGCTCAGCAATGCTCTTTGGCCTTTCTCTAGTTTTCTCTTTCCAGGACCACATCCCTCATTTAGTCTCTGCTTCCAGGACCCTCTCTCTCACCCACACACACCACATAAATACACAGACACATACAGCTCTGACACACATTTCTTTCTGTGGCACAGAATACCCTCAAAGCTTTTCTCTTTAACAAAGTTCGAGCAGCCCCTATGCTGAGCACTTCTCTCCTCTGCTCCCTGGTCTCCAGCTACATGCAAACACTCCAAAACACAGTTTATTTACTGGATCTGCTTTCTTAACCACATCAGCTATCTCTCCTCCATGTATATCATAAAAAGTAACAGAAACACTTTTGGAAAGTAAGAGCTGTTCCGGTTTTTTGTGTTTTAATGTTATTTTATGACTGCTCTTTTTGCATATGCACACACTTGGAGCACACCAAAATTCAAAATTTCACTGATAAATAACAATTGAAAATAACTTTTAAAAATGTGAAGATTAACTTTACAAAAGATCTTTCTAATGTTTCTCTAAATATGCCTCTAAAGATTAAAAAACATATATTTAAATATATAACAGGGGGTTACTTTAAAAATTTCCAAATTAAAACAGCCCCAAATTTCATTGGTTTCTTAACGACTTTAACCTTCTTATCCAGAAGTAGCTTCAAAAATTACAGTGTTCAGAGCTATATATACATGAGTCATTCTCTCCACGTCTTTTATACCTCTAAACGTTTCTGCTGTTGCCATTTAGCAAATAGCATTTTGTCTATGCCTTTTCTATAAAGAAGCAGAACCTTTTCATAATTGAAAGGTCTATTGAAGATGATAATTACTATTCAAAAGACTTAAGCTTGCTGACTTGAGGCTCAGGTTGAATTAAATGACTCACATGCAATTCAATGGTGAAGAAATGGGCTTTACAAAGCCGGATAAAAGCACAAATTGAGGAACTAATTTCATGATGATACTCAATTCTAAGCATGTAGCAGCATTGCTGAGGTTGATTAGAGTGTTTGCATGCTTAAATACAGGCTTCTGTACCTTGCTCGGTCATGCCATAAATGAGTATAGCTTAGATACTTAAATAGTTTACAAAACACTGTGTACTTAAAATAACTTTTTACCCTTTAAACGCTCTTGTCCATTTCAAATTTTCCATCCCTTGGGCTGCATTGCCATGGAAGGACACAGAACTGAGCATATTAAGCCCCTGAGGCTGCCCAGCTGGGTCACCTCTCCTGCAGAACCCACTTCAGGCTGGCTAACGTGCTCCTTCCCACCTAACGAGGGGGACTCCTGCTGCACTCCAGGCACTGCTAAATTCCCACTCAGCTCAGCTCTGAGATGTTTGAGGCAGGGGTTAAGTGGTGTAGGGACCTCCACAAAGAGTGAGTTTCACTGAGTGCTTCTGTTTTGCTGCTGCAGTTGCTGGGCACATCCTACAGCCACGCACCACCTGCAGCCCAGGGAAGGCACCTCTGAACACAGGACACAGTGGCAAGAGGCAGAAGGACTCCCAGGCTTGTAAATTTTATCATTTACATCTATTTATTCACATTTTGGAGGCACCGCTTTACGCAACACTGACACTTCTGGACGCCCTCATAAGACTCTGCAAGCCGCCCGTGCTGATGAGAAGCAAAAAGGGGTCAACTCTTTCTCTGTGCTGTGCTAGTTTTTTCCAGGTTGACAGCCAACACTGACACTACTCTGTTTTCCAGGATAGCTGTTCTTTGGTTGAACAGCTCCCCAGTAACACTACAAAAGCAGTTGCAAAGAGAAAAACTGTAGCATGTCTCCACTATTCCCTCACATGATGTATTTACAGAAATATGGCATTAAACGTAGATGCAAGCCCAGAAGGCTGTCAGGCATGCCACCAGACCGAAGCAAACCATCTCCAGACAAAGAGGGGCAGCAACTACCCCTGGCTAGGGCAGAAACCCTCTCCCCAGAATGTAGGAAAAGGCTGCTGTCCAGAGCCAGGGAAGACATGGGGCTGAGTGGGTCCAGTGTCGCCTCCTCCCCTTCCTCTCCTGGTCTTCACGGCGTGATGAGTGCTGTGCACCGAGACAGGCAGCTGGGGGAAATCTGCTCATTACTTATCTGCACAACAAGAAAAATGGAAAGAGGCTAAGCTCAGAGCAAACTGATACTCTTTGCCCTCCCTTTAAGGTTTTCTGGAGGTGTCTATGTAAATAGGTGTGCTTAGTGTCATTGGACACAGGAGAGGGGTCTTTTCACACAGGACCTTCACTTCATAGCTACATTGCTGGTGTGAGGATTCACAGCAGGCACCAAATGCTTCCTAGCAGCAAAGAATGACCTCTGTCTGTACTGCACCAAGAAGCCTTCCTTTACAGTTGCTGGAGTGGTGCTCTCAGTGGACTCAAAGTAGCTACTCATGGCCAACTTGTCTGCCGTGGCCAAAGAAGCGCTTGCCAGAGCTCTGCAGAGAAGCATGTAAGTGACTCTTTACAGCCCTGTTTTCAAGCCACCCCTCAAAAGCCTTGATTTGGGTAAGTCCTGCAGCAGTGGAGGCTCCCCAAGGTCATTAGAAACCCACTAATTTTACATTTGCTTTCCAAAATATCCTTCAGTAGAAAAGACCTTCCCAAGACCAAAGCTACAAACACTGTAGTAGAAGTGGGAAAGGTCAGGGGAAAAGTACAAGATCGGGTGTCTTGATATCAGAGGAGTCACTTACGATTTACCCATACACATGAGGACAGCACTCTGCCCACTACTTCTTAGTTAAAAAAGTTTCAGTCACCTTCTGGAAAGATGGAGTGCCATAAAAGCTCCATCCACAGAAGCTCTTTGCACAGTCCTACTGTCAGAGAGGGGCTAGAGTTTGGAAAGCAGGTTTTAGACCTGATCATATTGACTTCTAGGAACACTTAGAAGCCAAACTCCTTCAGGCATTTCTTCTCTTAGGTGGGGTAATTCAACAGGATCTGTGTACCAAATGGGAGTGGAACAAACTCTGACATCTCTGCTCTGTGTTGTAGTAGCTGAGTACCCTGACATCTACAGTACTAGATGAGTACTAGTGCCATCACTAGGAACATGTCTTTTCTAACAGCTCTTTTTGAAGCTTCTTGTGGGCTGAGGTTGTGCTCTAGGGCATCATCTGCACTAGAAGCACTTTGCTGGTATATCAGGCGTTGGCTACACATACAACAAATACAGGCTATTCCTGCCCCAAAGAGATTACAGTCAGAATAAGAGGTGCTTCGCAAAACATATTGGTACTGATACATTTTTGTGCTTTGTAGTAAAATAAATCTCCAGGAAATTATGTAGGGGCTTGACAGCAGTTGATAATTTAAATTTAATCTAAAAAACATTTACGGATGAGAAGAAAATGAAAGTATGCAAAAGAGTACTAATAGTCCCCTACAGAGAGCTCTCAGAATGGCAACCCAAAATTATTACGGTTTGCTAGTGATGCCACACATGCTTCAGTAGTGTAAATCTAAATATAATATTGGTGGGCGTAGTGGTCATTATTCATCTGCCATGGATTGTCACTACGGTGGTGTGAAACACAGAAATCAAAACAACTCTGTACTGACATGCAAAGATCTCAGTGCTTTCTACAAATACCAGCTACATCTCAGCTGTGTAAAATGCTTGAAGTCTCCCAGAGAAGAGTCTGGAACAGGGGACGAGCTGTGCTCATCTTTCATAAAATCCCAGATACAGCTTTGGAGTTTGTCTGAAGGAATGACAGCCAGCAATCAAAGAAAAAGATGGGTAATTCTAGAGCTGATTGTACTGGAATGCCTTGGAAAGAGAAACTTGTGGAATCACTGAAACGCTGTTTTAGTGCCAGTGTGAAAATTACATCCAGATTACTTTGCCTGAACAGTAATGACACTGGAGAGACAGGCAACATTAACTGCAGTTTTTGCTATAGCCTAGGAAATGAGTGAATGCACCTGCCTGGCATAAATGGCAGCGTTCTGTGTACTATGAAATTACCTCTAAAACAAGCATTGGCAAAATTTTCTGAGGCTGCGCGCATGTTAGAGAGATCTGCTCCTCATGACACAGCGAACTCAACTGAGCAAGGTGGCTAGTACTGCAGCAGATGAACTTTACAGTGGATGGCAGGCAATCTAATGGGTAATTAAGCAAAGGGCTGTTCTAGTACTCAGCTTTAATGAGGACTGTATTCCAAGGGTGAAAGTATGGAAAAGTAGTTAGATATGATTTGCTGAGAGACTTATAAGGAACCTCAGTGCACACATAAGGACGATGTTGACATGGAAGAATAGCTGACCATTTAGTCTGAGTAAACTATTACATAACAGCTAAGCTATAATAAAACCCCGATTCCAAATCAAATAAGTCTCCCAGACTGCTTAAAGTGAGTCACCAACAGCTTTATAAACATACAAAATACTTGACAAGGAAGTTTCTGATAATTTTTTAGTAATTATGTCTGTGAATTGTTCTCTGTTGACATCACTATTAGAAATGGTTTCCCATAAGCTTGCACTGCCTGTTAACATCTGCTCATTAATCACCAAGGCTCTGAATATTTCTTTCATTACAAGTTTATTATGGAGTTTACTCGATCCTGAATCTGGTTGTTCAGAGAGATGTTTAATTAGTGCAGAAACAATAGCTGAAGACAATACAGTTTTATTTTGTATGGATTTTTATGGCTTCAAAAACCTCTTAACAAGACATGATTTCACAAGACAGTCACAGATGATGAAATATCTGTGCATCTCAGACATTTGTGAGAACAGAAAACCATTTTTCATGGGCTTCAAGGACACTTTCGAGTCTTGTCTGTGGTCTGAACAAAACAATAAAAGTTTCTCACTGAAGTATGATTTGGAAGCAAATGCAGAAACCAAAGCTAGAGGTCAAGCAGTGTTTTCTTAAGACCGTCCTGCAGGGCTGATGCAGTGATCAGATAAAATTGGCCTAAAAGTGAACAAGAAAAAGGAAGGATATATCTAGGGTCTGAGGAAAGAAGATCATCCTGGAGAATAAGATTTTTGAGGAGAAGAAAGTCTAGCAGTTACAACACTGTTTTGGAGGCAGGAAGGTCCTAAGTTCAGTGGGAATGAAAGTATCACCGCAGGCAGTTCACTTGACCTTTGTGGTACTTCAGTCAGCTAAGCTGTAAGACTGGCTTCCACTGAAATCCAGATGTTGCCTCTGAATTAAACTGTCCTGAGTAAATAAGTTACCAGAAGAACTGCATATCTGAAAAATGCCTTAGCCAGAGGTTACTAAAGGATATTACTAATGACAGACAAATGAGGAACATCAGAGACTGCCATATTTGTAGATACTTCAGCCAGGGATGCTACTTTATGTAATGCTTGGAGGAAAATAAATAATGAACTTCATTATAGTTTTAAGAAAAAAAAAAAAAAAGAGAAAAAAGCCACAGTGCAAAGACAGATACTACTCTTAAATGAAAACTAAAATGTTTTCAGAAACAGCAGAACAGTGATGGCAACTCTAGTCACTTTCATAAGCTTTAAAAGTGCAAATGAAATCCTTTGCAGTCTATCTTGCAAGACACAAAACTAGGGCCACTCATGGGCAAACCTTGTGGAAAGAAAATATTTTAGATGCCCCATAAACTCCTGCACTGCATGGCCTACAAAAAGGCAGATGCCAGCCCACTCTCATGCAGATGGTGGAAAAGAATAATTGTAAAGAGCCCTTGAGCAACCAAAGAGGAAGCAACGGTGCCAAATGGTCCCAAGGCCCTGACCCCAACCCAGCCTGGCTTTGTGCTGGGAGGGTGCAAGCAAAATCCTCTAACAGGCAGGTCAAGTTTTGTGTTGATAATCCCACTCAGCTTCGTGTTTCATTGTCCACCTAGCATTTCAGGCTAAAAACTATTGGCTGGCAGCTATCTTTCATCCAGCCCTGCAGGAAAACACAAATGAGGTTTCAAGCAAGTGGGAAATTGGAGCTCTACATTCCTTCATTATCTGTAACTTGCTTGATGGAACCAAACCCAGATCATGCCACAGTGGATGCAGTGCTCTCCTCTTTAGCACAATTAAGTATGCAGCTGAAATAGACTCCTTAATAAAACAAACACAAGTTACTGCACAGCAACCAAAGCTTTCAGAAGGAAATGTTCCTACTGGTAGTCTTTTTGGCCCAATAGGTTGTACCATACTGAACTGCAGAGAGTACGGATGCCCAGCAATTTGGAATCACTAACACAATACATAATCAGCAAAAAAAAAAATGGTTTTGCAACTCTATAGCAAAATGTATGGTGGTATTACTAGACTTATGATTTAACCCAATTGCTGAATGCTACATCATAATACAACCTAATGCAGCTGCCTACAAAGAATGAGGATCCTGGTGTGGCCATGCTGTTTTCTGGCTCTGGTAGCGGGATGGTGAGTGGGGCTGCCTGCTGTTTGATTCTCCTGAGTAGCAGTTTTGGAGGAAAGAGTGGCAACAGAGGGGAACCGATGATGATAGCTGGATAGATGGGACGAGAGACAGGCTATAATTCATTGTTTCTATCTTTGTCAGAACCAAACTCATTATAGTACTGTACCTTGCTCCTGTGGCTGTCATATTTGTGCACTGTCAATAGCTGAGAACTATATGTAATGTCCTAGCATGACCATATGTAGCATCCAGATCATGGAATAAACTACAGAAAGAAGAAATACAGTTGATGGTGATCATAAGCCCAAAGACAGTGGGCAGATCTCTGGGCTTTATCAGTATCATAGAACCATAGAACGGCTTGGGTTGGAAGGGACCTTAAAGATCATCTTTTTCCAACCTCCTGCCATGGGCAGGGATGCCACCCACTACATCAGGTTGTTCAGGGCCTCATCTAACCTGGCCTTGAATACCTCCAGGGATGGGGCATCCGCAAGTTCTCTGGGCAACCTGTGCCAAGTGCCTCACCTCCCTCAGTGAAGAATTTCCTCCTAACATCTAATCTAAATCTCCCCTCTTTTAGTTTAAAACCATTCCCCCTTGTCCCGAATGGTTTTCAAGTATGGTTTTCAAATCCTCGTGCTTGCTTATATTTTACCACCTTTCTCTTTTCCTGCATTTCTTTTCTTCAACAAGCAGAGTGGCAAGAGCACTGCCCAGGACAGGTTGCTATACTGGAGTGGGATGGACTTTGGTGTTTGGTGCTTTTTCTACACAAGCAGCTTTGGTTTGAAAATAGTGTCTAGAAATGAACAGGGATTTTGCCATTTTTTTATTATGTGCAAAATGCTAGGAATGTTTAAAAGTAACAGTAACCAAAGTAACAGGGAATAGGAAATAAGAGAGACATTTATCCCCTTAGAAACAGCTTTATTCCCCTTGCATTGCTACAGGAGCATAGACGTTTTCTGTCTGCTTTGGCACCAAAAGCAACTTTTTCAAACATCAGGAATTTTTTCTGCCTTTAGAAGGGTTGCATATATTGGATGTGAGAGCAAGAAAATAGCCTTCAGTTTTAAAACACTTTATCACTGCTACCAGCAGGACAGTGTAACAAATAAGAAAAGCTCTTAAACAAGACACTGAAGAAATATATAATTTCATTGCTCTTCAAAGTCTTTTTTTTTTTTTTTTTTTTTTTGCTTTGCAGCTTGCTTTGTCAGATCTTCTCATCTAATGACATCAAAGCAGCTGAAAAATGTAAGCTAGGTTAAGATGAATGCATGTGTCACTTGCACTACTCCCCTGGCTGGGAGGTAAGTACATTACAGCATTAGAAAATAGGCATTTTTACTGTGACAGTGATCCAGCAAAATCGGTCACAAGGGACCTGATCCAATGTCCATTAACATCCATGGAAGATGGAAGTTTTTCCACTGATTTCATAGGCTTTTGATCAGACTTACTGCCTTTTCTACAAAATCCACCTACTCTGATTTTCAAATAGAAGATTAACACACAGAAAGTGATGTACATGCTGCCATGAAGGTCATATTAACTGATCTGCTATAGCATATACTGCAGACAGACTTTTATGTACCCTGAGTCAACATCAGGAGCAATTTAGAGTTAGAGGAGAGTATTGAATAACAGCCTTTTAAATACAGCAATTATAAGATCTTTGAAACAAATACTAGCGTTGTGATTTTGGAAGCCTAAGGAATTTAATCAGCCATTCTTGATCTAATTGCCAGTATGATTTTCACTCTATCAGATGAGAGTTGTAATTGTTTTAGAAAAGTTTGACATACAATAGGCTTCTGAGTTCTCCTTACTGAAATGATTTATTTATTTCATTAAGCAACTTTCTCAGCACAATAGGTAACCCGGTCTGAAACTCTCACCCTTTTTCCTAGGACGCAGCACTGAAATGACCGTAGGGATGGCTCAGGAAAGATATGACAGCTAGTAAGGGCTGAGTTATTGATAGTTACGGGGCCAGAAATCCCTTTCTTCTAGCATCCAGTATTTTAATTTGCACAGAGCAAAATATGAATCTTTGTATGAAATCCCATAGTACGGGGACTACTTCAGGAAAATGAAAGGAAATGCTTCTTCACAGTGTGGAATTCGTTGCTGCAGGAAACAGTGGAGTCAAATAATGTGTCTGGATTTCTGCAGGACTGCAGTAGCATTACTAGTAACAACTGTAATTTCAGTTCACAGCGTCAACCCTGACCAAAACAAAGTCCTTGCAGGATCCAGGCTTCAACCTGCAGATTTGCCATGGCAGGAACCTGTGCTCATATTTATCCCTGAAAATTACACGGGGTGTTCAGACAAGGGAAAGAAATCATGAGTTTGAGCTGGCATAAGTGTTGAAGAAGTCTCCAGTGCAAGCTGATGCCCCTCATTAAAATACCAGGGATTTTTGCTACCTGACTCAGGTAGAAGTTCTCCAGGTGCAAAAATTGCAAAAATAAAGCAGTTCAAGTGTATTACATCTCACTGTCTTCCAACTTTCCTACGTTCAGTGTAACACAGGGACTGGAAAGAGCAGCAAACCCATCCCATTATTTGGGGATGATCACGTGGCTGCGCCGCCTCCTGTGCAGGAGAAAATGGGCAAATGTTCTCTGCGAACGGAGGAGTGCAGGGAGAGGAACGTTAGGAGGCTGTACAGAAATGTGATGCAACACAACCTGGGACTGATCCAGAGCTCAGTGGAGCTGATGGAAAGACTCGTAATGAGTTTTGGATCCTGCTCCTGATGCACTGTAACCATGCTCCATGGGGAGCACGAGCCCATCTTCGCTAGCCGCAGAGCACACAGCTATCTTCAGGCTGGGCTGCCCCGAACAACACCAAAACATTGTTTGTTATTTTTATTGTTGAAAGAAGCATTTTCACAGCAGTGAAGGTCAACTACAAATGATGACTCACTCGCACCACCGATCTACACAAATAGCATGTGCTAAGATTACCATCTGGTATAACAATCTACATCACAAGACTCCACATTTCCTGTTACCCAGGGTAAGTAAATTTCAAGCATGAGGGAAAATTTTAGCAAGTTTCCCCAAGTACCTTTGCAGAAAGAATAATGTGGCTTACACAGAGGGGGGAAGAAAAAGGGAAATTATGAGGTAAACGCTATTCCCCTCCCTTCTGCCCCCTCATCTCACAAAAAGAAAAACATTAAACTCGCCGTTCTCATTTCTATCGTGTTTAAAAAGTCAAATCTATGTAATGAATACCTGCCTGGAGGGAGGCCAGCGGGATGCTGACAGCTGGGCTTTCTGGGCACTGTTTGACGCGGACGTTGCGCGTTTCCCCCACTGCCCCTCTCCCTTTCCCCGTCTCTCTGTGTTATGTGTGGTGCAAAGGCAGCATCAGGTGAGGGGCACTGCTCTGCCCCGTGCTGCCTGGCCAGGTCCTGCTGCAGGACCCCACCGGGCTGGGCCGCCCCACAGCGGGGGAGATGCCTGCCCCTTGAAGCCAGGGGGAAGAGGGTTTCTGTAATGGTGTGCAGGGTGCCGGGGGTGACGTTTATCCCCAGAGAAGTTTCCTGGCGACACCACTCTTTCACTTCTTTCCATTCCACCTGTCCTTGCTATCATGGCCGTGCCGTGAGCCCTGCTGGATGCAGGGCCCAGGGCTGAAGCCACAGCTCAGTGCGAAGCTGTGAGCCTACGGCCTCCACAGGTGGCCAAAAGTCACAGTTTCCGCCGGTGGTCTCACTGAGGCCACCACTGCGGCCCAGCCACAGACTCCTTTGCATGGCGGACCCCTATCCCACATCCTGCCACTCGAGGGACGTGGGCTGGCCCTTCCTCCAAAGAGGCTTCTGAAACATATGGCTCCAGGATCTGGCAGGAGCTGAAAGAAAGACCTGAGTCTGGGAGGAAAAACAGATAGGTCTTTTCCAGACAAAATAGAGGTAAATCAAATAAATAAGTAATGCTGGGCAAGCTACTGAATGCCAGCGGCATTGTGCATGAGTGAGGTGGCTGGGAATCCCCTCTGGGATCCTGGCAAGCAGGGAGTTGATGATGTCTTTCACCATGAGTCAGTGCCGTTCAACATGCGCAGCACAGAGACAGGCCTCTGCAGAGACAGGAGAGATTTCATCTCTTGCTCACATTTCAGCCAAAATATAACACTCAGCAGAAGACTTCTCTCTCTGTTTGTTTGTCTGCCTGCTAAGGGCTGGGGTGGCCACTTCTGAGGCCTGCTCTGTGGTGGAAATACCGGGAAATAGGAGGCAGCAGGGCAAGAAACACAGCAGTAACACGCACAAGCAGAGGTGCCCTGCTTTCTCGGCACTGGACGCTCTTCCTGCCTGCCTGCCTTGCACTGCTGTGCCCTACCCTGCCCTGCCCTGCCCTGCCTTGGCACACCCCTTCCAAATTTCCCTTCCCAAAGTCTCCTTTCCATGACTCATGTGTGTTTTAAGCCATCTCAAGGGTACTGCTGATGCTCTCAGCTATGGGCAAATCCTCAGCTAGGATAAAATGGTGCAGCTCTGTCAAAGAAGCGTGAGATCAACATCATCTGAAAAGAAAGCCTAATTTCCTCACTATTAAGTGAGGAACTTTCTCTCAGTTTCCTCCACAGCTTTTGCTGGGATCTGTATATGGCGAAAGATGACAGACCTTTATATATCAACAATTGAATCTCCATGAAAACTGCAGCCCAGTGGTACTAAAGAGAGATATTCCATTCTGTACTGGCCACCCAGTCCAAATAGTCTGCACATGCATGGTCTGTACCTCAACGTGAGTAAGAAATCAGCCAATGGGTATGAGAACAGAATCTCTTGTTATACACTGGATTACAGAACAGCATGTTTTCCACCCTGCGATCTAAGAAACCTTTAGAGAAGCTTCAGAGAGTGAGATGCAAGTACAGGTATTCTCTAGAGATAACAATACATGGTAGTGTTTCCTGTTCTATACAGCACCTTTTGAATGTATCATGAACTACCAGGTTCTGGTGTCCTGAAGTTAGTACCACCCAAAGTTGGGCCAACAACACTTTTGTTTCTTGTTCTGGTTTATCAAGGCCTGACTCAGATTTGCAGTGGTGTACATCAGACCTTCCCTGAAACCTCTGGACTGAACTAAAGCAGCAAATGGAGAACCACCTTGAAGGCTCAATGTACATCAGGATGGTTTATGGTTTGTGATGTGTTACAGTCATGTGTTACTTCATGTCTCAATGAAATGAAACAAAAGGGACATAACAGATCAGAAAAAAGTCAAAGGAGGAAAACAGCAGGAATATTTACACATGGCTTGAGGCTGAAAATGGGGGTGGGGGTGGGGTGGGTTGGGGAGCATTTGTAATGGTATATTCCTAGTTTGTTAAAACATTGCCTAAAAACACCTCTGAAATCTTAGTACCAAGAGTACAGATTTCATTAGCATTTCTGCAAGAATAAAACTGTGACTTCAGCACTTATGAGTTATTCTTAGCATATGAGCCATTTTCTGGAGTATCCAAGCCTTTGATCAGCTTTGTGAGAAATACCTGTGACAGAAAGTAAACATTTAATGAGTCAGAGATGTCAATTACGAGCTTACAAGCAATTTTATACCCTATATAATGCACATAAACCAATATAGTTTAAAAGGTTTTTTATCATGCTATAAATGTCTTAAACTATCCATTTAAATATTTCATCTTTTTTCACTCGTTTGTTTTAAAGCATGAAAGATAAACCCTCTTCACATGTTGCATGGTCTTTCATGGCGTAAAGCAAAACCAACTGAAAACAAATCAGCAGAACTGCACAGAGATTGTAAATTTCAAACAAATGAAACACTTCTGTATTTCTTATTTCAATCAACAGTTGTTTGGATGGTAAGCACTGATTTTGGTTTTGTGCTTTTTGTGCTTTACTGCTTTTCTTACATCTTCCCTTTTTGACCATTGAATCATTGCACTTTAGGACCTGAACCAGCATCACTGATATAAAAAAGAAACTTACCACTGGCTTTGGAAAAAAAAAAATACTCGTTGGTCAGCATCTTTGAAAAATGATTTTAGACATTTTGATTGTTAGTGTTTATTTTTAGGTGTCTTATGATGCCTTGATTTTCAGAAAACACTGAATTCAGTTTTATTGAACTGCACAACCATTATATGGCTTGAAAAGAGATGTCCTAAATATCTGTGTTGGTAGATCTTGCTTTTTAGTCTTGAAGTTTATTGAAGCTCTCTATCACCATGCTAGGAACCTCTGAATATTGATATAATAAGGAACAATAAAATTATAAAATTATTCTATTTTAGCCTTCACAAGCTCTTGCAGACTGAATTCTACTTTTACCATTATCAGTAAACTTTTAGTGAGAAACAACAAGATATTTCCCTTATGCAACTAGACAAATGTCCCAGACAGAGAAAATGTTAAAACTTCCAAATTAACTTCTGTCCTCAACCAGCAGATGGGCTAAATCCAACTGCTTCAAAAGTGCTTTCATTATTTCACAGTCTCTAAGCCTATCTTTAACATCTTCTGCTTCCATTTTGTGAAGTTTCTTGCAAAACATATTAGCCTTAGTAAGAAATCTTCAATTCCCACAGAGAATTACATTTCAAAATGATGCTCTGTACTAGTAAGTAATATTTTTCCTGGGCTTCCACATATGGCAATATTTATCTTCAAAGTTTTCCTCTTTGGCTTGTAGACTGGTTTGTAAACCAGATGGTCTTGTGTGGCCTAATTGTAAGATGATTTGTTGTGTGATTCAGTAGCATTGTTTATTTGTACAGTGGTTTGATGGAATTTGTAAACTGCATAATATTGTTTTACTGTGTTTTCTTTTATGAAAGAGCCACATCTTGCTCTGGCATTTGTGGCAGCGATTATAATTAAATGTAGTTCTCAAGATACTTTGATCTCTGTTTGCTTGCTGCATTAAACTAGCAACATAAAAACACAATATTTCTCATTTAAGCAGGGAACCAGCACTGGATTTGAAGACTGAATGCATCAGGTTTTATCTTACAAAAACAACAATGAAATGATCAAACAAACAAGATGTTAATTGAATGGTGCAAATTCAATGGCTTTTCAGCAGTGTCAACTGTATGATTTATTTGGAGCTAACATTTTTGTCCCCCCTTTAACAAATCTCTTTCATATGGTCTCTGCAGAGATGTCTTCTTTGGTTTTCAAGACAAGAATAGTTTTGCCCCACTTGTTCACTGCATATGGTTACTTCCATTTGTAAGAGTATTCCTTAACCATGAATATATTTAGGCTGCCAAGTCTATAAAAAGATCTAAGAGTTTTCTGGCTTTCCCAATCTGTTTCCATCATGAAAGGTGCCTTCAGGGGTCTGTCTGATTTCTGTCAGGCAGACTTGTGAAGAGGTGACTGTGACCAAAAACCCAAGAAATACTTTGTAGAACAGGGCTCCAAGCACAGGAGATTGGGAGGCTTCTTTCACTTTGAGGAACCTAACTTCAAGCCAACACACATTACTCAAGGCCACATGTATGTCTCCTAGCTATCAATGTTCTTATGGAGAACTGATGGAGTATGTTCAACTACATATTCCTTTTCAAGCGATGTTCACATAACATACAAGAAAATCAACACCATGTATCCATGGTATCGATACAGTCAAATCTCAAGAAGACAGAAGGAAGACGTAAGAATCAGGTTTGTCAGCCTCTGGAAGAAGTTCTCTTTAAGCAGAGGTTAAACACAATGACAGAGCTTTTAGTAGTGTATCTCACTGTGTCTTGTGCATTACAGTATTTCCAGGACTGCTGCCCATAATGCTTCCAGTGTATCTGTTAATGCTTCCAGTGTATCTGTTTTTTTTTTTTTCTAGTAGGAATTAAAGGCCATTGTCTTCTCCTTCTCCAGTAGGTGTGTGGAAGGAACAGACGGGAACTGCCAAACAGAAAATTTGTTGGTACAGATTAGGAATTGTTTTAATACAGAAATGCTGAGTGTGCAACATCTAGTAAGTAATTTACAACAGATTTGGAATAAAGCAGAAGAAACACAGTCTTATAAACAAATCTTGCAATTATTCCAGCAGGAAATACGGATATAATGGTGATTCACACAAAAAGAGTCTGATTGACCTTTAATTTTTATTTGGACATTTGTTACTTCTCATCCCTTTATACAAACACATTCTGTGACAGATAACTCTTGAAAAAAAATCAGAGAAATATATCAAGATTCAGAGACAGGAGCATACCAGTAAGTAACACAAATTCATGACAAAGCTTGAACTAGACTGCAGTGAAGTTACTCCCACGCCGTGCCTGGCCAGCCTAGAGATGTGTCATCATTTTTTAAGTGCCTTGACAGAGATAGTCATTGTTCTTGCACTTTTCTATGCAGGTCTTTGTTTGGGATTAAAACCTCTCATGCTGCCTTTTCATCTGTGGAGATGCAGTTTACAGTTCTTGTTCTTTGTGGTCATTTTTTTTTGCTGAATAAGATTCCCTCATGCTCCTAAGTCAGGCAGTGGTTGAACTTCAAGACATGTCTGAACACAGTTTGTATTCTGCTAAGATCTACCTTATCTCAGTGGGCTATCATAGCTTTATTCTTTTGTAAGGTTGCCACTGCTCAGAAGTTAGTAAAAGCCCACTTGGAAGTGAGAAACACAGCTAAGGACTTCTTCAGAGGTGTCTGCCTTCCCTTCCCCTTAAGTGGTGAAGATCATTGGCGCTGAGGTGCTTGACTCTGTTCTCACAGAGAAGAGGGGACTGGTCTGTTTCCAGAGAGACTTTCCATTAGGAAACACATACAGGTGGACCTGTTCATGCTGCAGACATATACTTTTTAATGTCTGGAGAGAATATTGTCAAGACTGAAAAGAGCTTAGATTAGATATTTCTTTTTCTCAACAAGAACCTGAAAACCTGAAGCTTTCATTCTTGTTTCTTAAGTACCAAAGAAAAAAGACGACAACCGTTTCACTTGGGAGATTTTTTTTATTGAATGCTGGAGGTGCTGAGCACATTCTTAATTGAAGATATGCAAGGAACACAGCTTCACTCAGTGGTTTGTTCCAGTTATTTTGCAGATTCAAGTAGATGTCACTGTGTTATTCAACACAGCTCCTGGTTTCAAGCATTGCTTTATGGTCAGGAACATTGGAAACTTGCTTTCATGTTTGAAGTGAAAACTGAAATACTAGTCTGACTGTATGAACCCAGCAACTTAGAGTGCGGCTTTCAAGCTGGGTTATAAATGCATAGCATTTCTGATTGGAGAGTGTAAGGCAAATATGCTTACCTGTTCTCTCAGAAGTCAAAGATTTCTCAACAAAGTCTGATAAGACTTTGTAGACAAATTTATCTCTGGGCTGAAATCCAGTATCAAAAGTTCAGCCTGAAAATGATTTGAGAAAGGTATAAGCAACTGAAAAGGATGTTTTCCCCTAGCTATAGTAGTATAATATACACATGCAATAAATTCAACAGAGGAATTGAATCCAATGTGAAAGTGCATTATTTTCAGTACTGTTGGATGACAGAAACACCTTGCAAAATGTGCCTATTTAAGTGACAATAGGATCAATTTCCTCCTTTGGAAAATCATGTTCTTATTTTTCTATATTTCAAATATAAAATCATATGTGTAATACAGATGCTTTCATGTAGACTGTTGTGGCAATCAATGTTCAAACATTTTTTTGCAAACATACATACTGTGTGTGAAGCCACAAGTGAAATGACAAACTGAGCCTAATTCTTGTACAAATGACATTAAATCCTGGCTTGTCCCCTATTGAAACAGTTGTGTGAGAGTAAAGATAATGTAGCTGGGAGCTGGGAATAAGACCAGTCGAATCAACTCAGTTGCCTCCAAAAGTCATTTCCTGTGTTCAGCAACACAAATCACAAGAACAACCTGCTATTGCTGGAGTAACCCAGAAGTGAAACAGTCTCTGAAATTTCCTTTTTTCCTCCCTGGGGCCATACAGTAAGACTGCTAAGAATATAACTAGTGAAGCAGTCCAGACAGTGCAAAGATACTTAGCAAACAGAGGGAGAGACTTAATAATACAGAAAAAGTTGTACAAACATTGCAGTACTATGCAAATTTTAAAGAAGGCTCTAAATTTATATGCACCGCTTTAATCTATGGATCCATACAAATGGATCAAGTGTGAATTGATTCTTGCCTTTCTTGCTATGTGCATTCTTGCTTGCAGGTGTGCAGATGTGGTTTTCATATCTGCAACCTGTGACACATATTTTTGCATATACAAATCCATCAGCTTCTGAGGATAGATTTCCCCTCAGGGTGAGCAAGTCACTGATTCCTCCTACACTGCCTTCTGGGGGGGAGGAGGCCTGATCAGTGAGATAGTTGTCTAGATGCATTCCTGAGAGCCTTGCTGAGACCGGGACATGACATATTTGCACTACTTACATAGATTAACCACTGCTGATAGTGTGTTTGAGCACTGCTTTGTGCTCAGCCTGAAGAGCACTTGGACATGTTACAAGGCTGCTTGAAGGAACCTGGCACTAGAGAAACCCATGATTTTAGCACACGAGGTCTCTAGTTTAGTCCATGGAATACTCAGTGGTATTTCAACTACCTGATAGACATAATCTGTTGTCACAAAGCAGTGGAGGTACTTCTGATACTAAAACATGAGACTGAGGTCAGAAAAGCCATTAGGAGTGCTTAGCTACTTGAAAAAATAATTAAGGTCTTGTTAACAGCTCATTTAAATTATGTCTCCTGGCTGATAAAGATCTCAAAATATATCAATGACTTTGTTATTCCCAGGTAAATTCCTACGTCCTTAAAGATACCTCTATTCCAAGACAAAGGATGAGAAATGGCATCAGCCTTTTGTGGTATGGAACCATAGCCAAAGCCAAAAGTACATCAAAAACCAGTGCACTTTTCCTGTGGCTTTATTTGGGGCATATACTTTATGATGACATAATCCTTCTGTTGTATTCATCTTTCCTGGTCTGCTTTCTGTGACCTGGCTCTGCATACATCAACTGTCTTTATTTGAGACCCAAGATTTGCAGTGATTCACCTTCTGTGTTGCACACATCATAGCTGGATATAAGGTAGTGTGTGTGTGGGGGGGGGGGAGCCAGATCATATCCTTCTCATTTACAGTCCTTTGGCTTTTTGTAACTGAACATTTTGCAGAAGTGGAAGAAACAATGTATTTCAGAGTCTCTCTAAATCCAGCTTTCACTCCCAAATGTTCACAAATTGATCCAGACCACCTCTTGGAGAACAGGTTACACACTGCAGAGGAATGCATAACTTGCCCATGAACTGCTGCATATTTTGTCTTTTGTATTTACATTTTTCCAAAGGAAAAAAAAAAGCAGGTTTTTCCGGATAAAGATATTTTCTGCTTTTGATGGATGAAATTAGTCTGCATATCCTTGGAGACAGCCAACAAGTTTACACTAGGAACTGGAATGAAGCCACTGATCTGTTTCACATGGGTTCCATCAGATGGCAAAAAAAAAACAAAAAACATCACTTTGTCCCATACTGCTGGTCTTTTAATCACTGAAGAATGAAGTGACCTAAGGTCTGGTATCCCACTACCAGTTCTGTGGAAATTAACTCAATCTGTAGCAACATTTTGACCATCTCTGACTACTATTACTGCAAATGCCAATTAGATTTGTACATCTTTGTGTTTGGGAAAAATACAACACTCCTGTGAGACTTGCACCTGGCTAAGAGCTATTCAAGTTTAAAAAAAAAAACTCTGGCACCTTAAGTTTAAAGCCTTACACATAGAAGAGAATCTGGTAATTAAAGTTTGGTTAAATAACTGTTGCAGGGATTGGATCTAACTGAATTTTGGAATAGTGTTCCAGACTTGAACATCGGAACTCCAAACACTTGATTTTTGACTTAGGTAAAATGTGGACTTGCATGTTAACATTTTGAGTTGATCCACCTCTAATTAGCTTGATGGAATAGTATACAAGAACTGCTTTCTATGCCTGTGGTGTATTTCATAGAACAAAAAGAGACTCAATTCCCATTTGCCATTTGAATCTACCTCATTCCCATTCTTATAGCAAAAGTTTTCCATATGAACTGTATGCATCTTTTAACTGGGCTAGCCTACAGTATGTGCAGAGAGTGCTGAGACCAAAGATCAGTGACCACTGACCCTTCCTCCATTCCTACTATCATCTTGGTTTGGCACTAAAACACCCCATTCAAAGGAAATATTTCTTTCTTGGACCACCATATTTTTAAGAAAGCTTTATACCCCAGGGGGTCTGTTTTAGATTCCAGCAGGTTACTTCATTAAATGAGCATATCAAATTTGATTGGAAGTTCTCATCAGCTTTCTGTTCCATTTAATTTTATTTTTATACAGATGAAGAAATTACTGTTACACCCATACCCACTGACAAGCCAACTACATTACTTCACATCTACTTTATAACCACATATAATTACATAACCTCTTGGTTTATTTTCTTCCAGAACTCATGGCTCCTCATAGAATCTATTCTGTCTGATCTAAGAGGCAGATTTTGGCCTAAAAACTGGTTTTCAAGACATTTACATGGTTTGGGTTTTTCCTGTATTGAATATTCCACATTCATTAACCACAATTTGATTCAAGTAGAGTAGCAAGGGCTTCAGTGATACAGTCTGGAGAGTCTGTGTTAGTGAAGGGAAAAGACAAACCCAGCATCACAATATTCTGCATAAATCTTACTGTCATGGGAGAGCTTCCATCTTTTCAGTCCCACACTATAAAATCTCTCTTAGCACACTGTGTCCTTTCACTTTGTTCCTTTTTAATTACAGGCCCCACAACTACTTTCCTATCTAAAAGTTCCAATCAAAATTCATCCTCAAACGCTGCTGTTATTCACTGATTTCAGAAATAGAGCAGCCAGAGTTGCAGAGTATTCTCACCAGGATAAATTGTGTGAGCACTATCTTTGATAAGAGTGGAGCTGGCAATTACATTTATATCAAAAACACATAAACCGAGTAACTAAAAATAGAACGAAAATTAATATCTGACAATTTTTTGCAGGACCACAGTTTTATACTAGTATAAACTCACTGACATCAATTAAGACAGACCACTGTAAGACTGGAGCATAGCTGTGGTGAAATGGCCCCTTAGATTGTTTTAATGCTCATCCCAAGTTGCATTCTTAAACACATATTCACAGACCACAGGGTCCATTTGTTGTAATTTATCACAATAACACTAAACAATCTGGCATAAACATATTCTTTATTTCATGCCAAGAAATGCTATGCACCCCTGAGATCCCAGAGAAAACACCAGGAAGAGGTCTTCAGCTCTTCTTGTCATCAGCCCATCCTCTGAAAGCACTGTCATATGATATTATCAACTTCAAAAGTCATGATCCAGTCCTGCAGCCCTTCCTCCCATCAGTTTAATTTATTTAAGAGACTAGAGCTCCTAAAGATCTAGTAAAGAAAAGCTGCAACACCAGGCTTTTTCTTATTTGCTTAGATAATGCAATTGCCTATTGCAGAGTGCGTGGAGAGAGACTTACAATACACTATGGAGAATTATTTCTTGTCAAACCAAAAAAACAAAACAAAACAAAACAAAAAAACAGCAAAAACAAACAAAGCTCTTCAACATGGTTATGTGGCGGCTTCTGACTAACAGAATTAGCTGAGATGACTGATCACCAGTGATCACCAGACTAATGATTGGGTTAGACCTCAACTCTTCTTAGATTCACAGGGGTGAGCAGGGGTCTCCAGGGTCTCCAACCAAACCTCCTGCTCAGAGTAGGCACAGCAGGAGCCGGCTGCCTGGAGCCTTGCCCAGATGGTTTTGAGCATCTCCAAGGATGGGGATGTCATGCAACCTGTTCCAGGGCTTGGCCACCTCTAGTGTAAAAATATTTTCCTTACATGAAGCCAGAATTTGCCTTGTTCCAATTTTTCTGTTGCCTTTCCTCCAATACACCATCTCATCCCATTGTAGTCTCTTTTGTCCAATGCACAAAATCAACAGTTTCACTGAGTTCTACTGAAGGACACAGTATTGTGGGACCATTCACTGTACAGGCATCACAGGATGCAGTCAGATCGCCTTCTCAACCCCTGCATCACTACGGTTATACTTTGAGAACTACTGCCAAAGAGAAAAGCCACTGTAACCAGTGCCTACAATAACAGCCGTGCAGAGGGGCACCTTATTGCCTGGGCACAGTTCTGGTGAAGGATCAGGCACAGTGAGGCCGTAGGGTGACACCGCTTCTGCCTGGGGCAGCAGCTGTCTTGTGCACACATGGGACAGTGCTGCTGCTCCGAGCACTGGCTCAGAAGCCACTTGTCTGTAGACCAAGGCACATACAGCAGTTGCTGAGGGGAAAGGAATCCTCAAGGCGGGCGTGATCCACTCTCATCCTGGATGGTTGCTCTTCACCTCACCTGTGCCAGACCACGTCAAGGTCCCTCACACAAGAAGTGCTCGGCACCAATTAAGCTGAGCCTGAGCTGAGGAATTACCTATGCCAGAAGAACATTGCCATATGAACAACACCAGCATATAATTGAAATAATTTATTTACCACTAGAGCACCACAAAAACAGACATACAATGTGTTAAAATACAGAGTAATCGATCACCAAAGTACAACACAGCTGTCCTTTAAGTTCCTTTTTTTTTTTTTTTTTCCTTTAAGCCATGCCAACCATACAATTGTATTGTCGCTAAACACATAAAAAATGCTGTCCTAACCCACCCAGCTAAGTGCTACAACCCGCCCCTCCTGACTCCCCACCCCTTACCCTGGCTCCACACAGCTCCTTTGGGTCAGACCTTTCAAGGTGCTGAACATTTCCTGCCAGGTGCTGGGCATCACCAGTGCTCAGGGACTTTGCTGAGACAGCGGCAACTATCTCATGGTAAGGCCTCTGGCAGACAGTCTCTGAACTAGTGCAGTCCCATCTAAAACATCATTCAATGGCGGTGGGGGGATCTACATCAGACCTGAGTGGTATTTGGCCTCACATTACCCCACTCTGTAGAGGGGAATTTCACCCTTGAGTTCTGCACATTGTAGGATCAGGTCTAACATTCTTGGTAATTACAGGGAATACGTGCCTAATAAACCAGAGGGAGGAAAAAAAGTTGTAGGAGCTTTATAATAGAGTATTTCAAATACTATCAGTGCATTTGGAGGAAAAAAGAAGTAAAAAAAAAAGTATCTGATCTTGGGGGTAATGCTCTACAGAAATAAGGCTTTATATTTAAATTTAGAGAAAAAAATCCAAACCCAAACCAAAATTTTCAGCTGCGTCCAGCGCAATAGTGAGTACAGTTGGACAAGTACATTATCATGTATTCCACTTTTTCAAAGCTTCAAATCCACTTTGATTTACATTCCCATAGCAGGGAATTGCAAAAAATGTTTTTAAGTTTTTTGAAATGTATTCATCTTTGTCTCCCTTCCTGTCCAACAAAAATACAGGTCTCATACTGAACCTGATAAAACTAATTTTGCTGTTGTATACAGCAAAATCCAGAGTATTTACTACCCTGAGGAGTTTCACTGAGTTCAGTGCATCTTCTCATTGGAGTAAGTCTGGCTCAAGCAAGTGTTAGCAGGACAGATTTTTCACTTGTTCATCTCAACTCACTAAATAAATCAGAAGTCTAATGTACCTCCTCCTCAGCACTGAGTCAGTGGGTGAGATTAGATCATCTGTGGGGCTATGTGTCCATCTAGGCAATAAGCGTAGGCTCTACCAAAGTCCCAAGGAGCGGCAGGTGCAAGCCGCTGTGGTACTTCAGCTTTGCATCAGTGTTCTGCTGAAGTCAAAGAAATTGCACATCTCAAAACTGGAGCTGACAAGATAAAGCTCAGGAACGCTCTCCTGACACCGCTCAGGTCAATGACAGAAAATGTCATTCTAACAGTTTTCAAGCTTTGCCATGCAAAACCCTTCATCACGTGAAATGAACTGAATGCATCACCTTCAGGATTTCTTTTTTGCCAATTTAAACTTTTTTTAAAATTAGTTGTATGTTATGGATGTTTTTTCAACTCCCTCTACAATATTCAAATGCGTAACAACAACAAAGCCACAGTGACCCCATATTTCTTTTTCCCTTTAAAAAATAAAAATAATAAAAAGTTTTAATGTGAACTCAGTTTAAAAACTCACAAAATCAAGGGTCTGACCCTGCAAATTCTGCTGTGTCTCTGCAGAAGTTAAAGGCAAGCCTCTGTTACCTGGGAGCAGGATCAATCCCACGGACTAACAGCAGGGCAAATCCCTGCTGCGTGTGAGCTCAACACGGACTGCTCCCATGCACACCCCATGCAAGGGCATCACTGAGGCAGATGCTTCGTACCAGCCTTCTGCACAGCTGTGGATGTCACCCTCTGCAAGGCTTTGCCTTGCCTCAGCCAGGCTGGGACATCTCTTCTTGCAACACCTCACTCCCTGCCCATCTGTTCAAATGTCTATCGCCAAAAGAAAAAATAAAAATGGGGATGGGCGAGGAGGGAGAGAAGGAGGGGAGGAAAGAGTGCTTTAATCCATCCTTTTTATAAAACAAAAAACCAAATGGAGTCAGGTAGCTTATGTCATAATGATGAACAATATACAAAGCACATGTATAGCAATTATTATAAAACATGTATTTGTAGTGCAAGTCAAAATATAGGGACTCTACTCATACTGGCCAGCTAGAGGGAAACACATGATTCTGAGTGATCAAAAAGAGCCCCAAATTCAAATTCAAACTCATGAGAGCTGACAGTATTACAGAGTACAAAAATATGGTGAAAATTTACACATTACACATAAAGTACTTAATTTTTTAATAGTTTACAAATAGAGATCTACAGATATGTTTCCAATTAAGCTGGCTTTTACTACCCACCTATTGTAATACTCTAGGTATGGTTACATATACCAAAAGAACAAAAAAATCCCATAGCATAGCTATACAGCAACGTATTAAGGTCTGAAGATTAGACCAGTACATGTTAAATATTTCACTGGTTTACTAAACTGACATTTTAAATCATTTACAGTTAAAAAAAATCTTATAGACTTGTCTTTCAGACTGAAACAGTGTCCTTTATTAGTAAGTTATTCAGTATTTAAAACAAGGGTTTGAGACCTTACAAGAAGCCTCTCTAGGCAGCTGGCATGAAAAATACGGTATTTTAAAGGCAAAGTTTCTCAATAATGTAGTAACTGATTTCTACTTAAATCCAACTAAACTAACCATTACTTCTCAGAATCTTTTGAGCTTGTGTTCCTTTAGGCTTTATATGTATTTCTGGCAGCTTATTTGGTCTCCATTTTGTCCACATTTGCTGGTTCTTTTTTTCCAATGGCAATATGGAAATGTCCATTTGATAGTTTTTTACACACAAATAAATAATGCACTGTTAACTCTACAACTAAGAGGAATGGGTAGGATGCCTATTGCGTAACAATACAGAGAGATCAAGTAAGGCACGGGACAGATACAGCAACTCCACTTCATGGGATTTTCCTGTTTTTTTCCTTTCACATAGTAACACTAACAAATTTCTTCCAGTGTTTATTTTTAAAAGGTTTTTTTTTTTCTTTAACTTGCTTCTTGTCTATCTCACACTATGTGTAGGTGAAATGTAAGATAAAGGCCTTCAATGTTTTGCTTCAGATGCCAGTTTTAAAAAACAAAACAAAACAAAAAAAAACTTTCAAACAGTTCAGACTAGTACCCGCTTTTTTCTTCTTCTTTTTTTTCCTTTTAACACTGTTGAACCTGGGTTTGCATTTTTCCTTCCTTCCTTCTCACTCTCTCTATCCTTTTTCCTTGTTTTTTTTTTTTTTTTTTTTTTTTTTTTTTTTTTAAATACACACACATCATGCTGCTTCTGGGGAATCCTTTAGCTGCATTTGCAAGATTTTACAATCATGTTGGACAGTTGTTCAATTTTGGGTGTTTTGCCAATGTAGTAGAGGATGGTGAGAGGTTCTAAATCCTGGGACACGCAGCATGGAGAGGCAGAAGCTTCTGGATTTATGGTGTTATACAAGCTGAGTACCTAGAAGGAGAAAGGAAATAAGAGATTAAGGCAGCTACCTCTGCCTGTCTGACTCTTCAAAGCAAATTCCTTTCTGCATCACTTCCTCCTACAGTGCCTGGGACAAAGCCTAATGTAATCAGTAGGAAGATGCCTAGATTTGAATATTTTTGCATACTTCTCCATTTCAAACTGGTGTCACAATCTGTCTGAGTTTCCTAACATTTTATCTTCACTGCCTTAAATCTTATAACACATACATGCTTGGAGCCTGACTTGAAAGAATAGCCCTTTAAAGCAACACACATATGGTATTGACAGGTAAGAAAGAAACTAAGTCATCTATATCTCTGTCTTCAGATTGCCATTTATCATTACAGGAGAGGAGAGCCTTTCAACACAAAAGCACTGCTCTTCTCCTCCCTTGCTACTTTTCAATAAATCCACTAATGCCACCCTGCAAGAATTGTGACTCCATCTGCAGTTCCTCCAACTGAGAATCAGCTGTGGTGAAGTTAGTAGCACTGGTGCTTTATGTCATGTTGGATTCGTATGCATGGTACTCTGCAAGGGAAGTATGCTGGGTTACCCGCTGATGGTGCACAGGTATTTCCGAGGATGCCATTAATGTGTTAGCTAAACACTAAGTGACCTTTTCCTAGAGCTTCAACACAACATTTGCAACTTAGAGAGACAGAAGACCTGTTCAGGGCAGCAACAACACTAACTACTTTATTAAGCAACCTCTGACTCTTTGGCTAACTTTCCAAACCACATATTTGTGACCATGACAGTTATTCTTCCTCTTTCCTTTAAAAAGAAGTGCTGCTCCAAACTGTGTACTACTCCACACCACTGCAGGAACATACGTACCTTATTAAAACATATTTACCACTGCCAGCTGACATTGCTAGTACTACAATGCCACAGCCAGCAACAGCCATAAAAGTTACCTACACTTGGGTCCATATGCTCAGAAGAACTCACTATCGTGCCTTTACAGACCAAAGGGAAAGCAAGCTGCCCCTTAGACAGGAGGAGTGCTCACTGCTGGCTGACATTGATCTGTTATTTTAAAGAAGGCTTGGAAAAGGTGAGACATCATCCTTAGTATGGTCCTGAGCAGGAAATTCTTACTTTATGGCAACTGTGATGCAAATGTCTGTTTCTTGCATTTACTGTCTAGATATCCTTATTGATAGCTGAGAAGAATGAGCACATCACAGCAGAACACCACTCATCCTAAAACAGTTGGCTAAAATACTAACTCCAAACCCCAAAATAAAAGATCCCATCCCATACACCTATTAGTTCATAATCGTTCCAGACACAAGGTCCTTCCTTCACAAATAAATTTTCAGTGTACAAGAATGAATACATCTTTTGAAGAAGTACAGCTATCCATACATTATCATGAAATTCAGCATGGTAGATTATCAGTAACAATAGAAAATGAAAGAGGCAGGTCATAAAGTAGGTGATAATCAAGTGGTAAGACTCAGTGCCATTATCACTCCAATTGTGCCTCCCTTGGTGCCTCTGCTGACAGAGCTCATTGCCACCTTCCACTCATGCTCTTCAATGTCAGGTCCCATTTCAGGCAGCCTTCCAAAGCTACACCATGCTCATAGTCACAAAGAGTATTTGTTATGTCCATACATCATATTGATGACCACATAAAAAAATATATATATCTCTGGATCGATACAGGACTTCTGCTTCAACTCTAGCACAAGGCCACGTGCAGGTCAATATAGGGCCATATCGCATCAGTTACTGAGATAATAAATGGAAGCTTTGGTGTTGGCACTGATGACAGTCCTAGAAACATATTTCACCCTTCCGTTATAAAATAGAAGCTTAAAATTACCAAAAATTTTTACTTACTCTGCTGTGCTGAGTATCTGAGCTCCATAAATATGGGCAGGCTCCTGCACAGAAATTAGCATGATATCCTTTAGGTTCATGAATCCATTTCCAGCCAAGATCCCTCTTGAAGTCAATATAAAGTGGACGCAGGCAGCAATTATCCTGCACATTCCTGGAAAAAAAAAAATACAGACAAATGCATTGGCCATAAGAAAGACAACACGGGGAATAAAAATAATCCAGTTGCTTGCCCCTGAATGATTCTTTACAGGCAGGCAAGTCCGAGTCCCAAAAATTCACAACCAAATCACATCCGTTGAAGCTTATACTCTAAATGAAATCAGATGCTTAAGAGAGTGCAGGACTTGCTTATATCAAGTTAATGGTTTGCCTGGAGGATCATTAATGTACTTTTCTCCAGGTCCTACTAAGTCTCCTCTCTGAGTAGGTGAGCACAGTGGAGGTGATCATTTGGCTGTAATTATGGCACTGATGGGCCTGAGAATCCTCCCAGATGGAGCTCAGTCTCTGCTTTCTAAGGTCCTAACCTTCCTCATTGGCCATTGTCTCCACAGGAGTGGAGCACATTAGGCAGACACCCACTGGGCATGGAGACTGAAGGTCTGTGAAAGAGGGGTCACACTTTGTAAAAATGCCTACAGTAAAGAAACGTCTTCTTACATGATAAGCAACTGCATTACAGCTCACAGGCTGGCATGGCTGTGTAAGTATACTAAATATAGATGCATAGTTACCTAAAACAATAGGCAGCATCTAGAGCACGCTTCTTCCGCCGACTGGGCTGTTGCGACTCAAGTCTGTAGGAGGGTAACAACATTAGCAGAAGATGTGGGGTCTTCCCACTGTATTTTTTCCTATTGGACTTTAAAGCTTTCACATCACCACTGGAATATGTGTAGTCATCAATACCTTCAAAAAATACATTTTGGTGATAAACATTGTGTTGCTTTTTTCTTCACAAATTAAATAAACCATCTCTTTAAAAAAATTCCCTCAGAAACTGGACAATGGTGGTGTCAGCTGAGCACGTTTACTGGGGAAGTGGAGGTAAATTTCAACTTGAGATCCCACCTATATACACAACTCTAACACATCTATCCTATCACCCCTCCCACACTCACAGCCATTTAACGGCATTTCAGTACATTTACCATTTACATTTACCATTCATGCTGAAATGAATAATGGAGACGACACATGGGGTTGCTTACTTCAGCGGTTGTATCTACATTGCTTAAACTAGTTTCAAATGCCCTAAGCAGTGATGCTTTTGTCAATTCACTTAGGGCAGTATTTCCATCTTTTAACAGCTATGTACCTTTTAAAGCCTAGCAACACCAATAAAGCTGCTCTGGATACCTGTATTTCCCACTGCTTACTTTCATCCCATTAGTTTTCTCCATCACATTTACCTCTTTCTAGTGCTTATAAATTCTTTGTCTCTCATTGCCAGTTTAATTAATTTTGCTAATTTCTCCAAGAAAATCTATTATTCTAACTCCTACTTTTATGTGGACATGGCAAGGACATTGATCAAAACATTTATTCTTAGATCAGGAATCAATGACCTCACATTTTGTGTTTTCTCTTGAAACACTAGCTGCCTTACTAGCTTCTTATCATGGCAATAGGATGGGCAAAAGAACCCAAGGTATTAGTCTTTACCAGGAGTCAACATAGCTCACGTTATGCCTGTTCCTAAAACCTTTCAAAAATTAATCTCCTCTACCAGATAATACTATCTAAAGAGAAGTTATTTTTTTTTAACATTTAAAATTACAGTAATCAAATCTCATACTAACATTTTTTTACATACACACAATGGCTTAATTAATATGTACAGGGCATATATATATTTACTTAGAGTAAAAATTCCAATGCAGTGAAACAATGGTTAAATAAATGTAATACTTGATGAGGAATATAGCCAAATCCCTAGAAAACAAATGAACCAAATCATGATATATTTGAATAAATGAAAGCTGGATAAACAAAATTCGGTTTGGTTCTAATATGGCTTTACTTTAATATGTACTGATTAATGATAACAATAGCATCATTAATTAAATAACATTTCCCTTTTAGAAACTGAAATTTAAATGGCTTAAAAACACAAGGGAGCTTATACTTGCTGTCTATCACTTTGTCTACTGTCCATAAGCACATATATCCATAACCCTTACTACACACTATTTTTTAATATCCATTCAATCCAATCTTTATTTTTTTAACAATCATTTATGCAAATGATATACATATATAAGTAACAATAAATTGCACGTGCTAGTGATAGCGCATAGATGTATAGAAATACTTGATGTTAACTTATGTAGTTCCACTGACTTCACCTGAGACTCAACCTTACACTACTGGATGTGGGAGAATATTATACAGGCATGCCGTTTCTGTTACTGCAGCCCACATTTCACTGGCACTAAAGCATTGCAACACATTTATTCAGTTCTGGCACCTATTGTTTAGTTCTTTCTGAAGCAACTGATAGCATTGCTTAGAGTAATTTAAACATTACTGATATAACCCCACGCACACACAAAATGGGTAGCTGGAGTTATCTGGTGTGCCCAAACAGCTCTAGGTATGTTTGTGGGTATTTACAAAGACTGGGACACTTTCTACATGAGGAAGGTGTCACTGTAAGCAAACCAACCAACCGTTACCTTACGTATACTTTGGAAATTTGCCATAACAAGTATTGTTTTCTCTAATACACTCATAAAATGCACCATGTTCACACACATCTACTGCAAGCAATTTATGTGCGCCAAATAACATCCTGATTCAACTGTCCAGTAATCTTCTCTATTGAACTGTTACAATGCTAAGATGGACAGCAGTCAAAGGGTTTATATTGAAAGCATTCAATAAGTTTTCTCATGATTACCCAACAGCAGATGGTCTACTGTGCATAAGTCTTTCTTACATTCAAACTGTATGTACATATTTCCAGCACGCATGCTGCAAACTGTAATATAGATATTTAAAGACATCAAAGCTGCGAGCATGGAATGAGATGGCTTCTTATTCATTCCATCTGGTTTTAGAACAGTTCAGCTGTTATAGTTTTACCCTTGTGCCTTCAATGCCATTTTCTACCTGCTGATTCTCAAATGTATAAGTTTTCAATCATTGGAATTCCATTTTAGAGAGGCAATAAGATCGTTTCCCTCCTCAATTAGTAAGTACCACCACATTTTAAAACATAATTTTTTCATTCGTTACCTGCAAATCTTGCTTCAAGCTCCTCACTTTTATTTGGGATGATATAATTATTGGAAGGCACGAAGGTGCAGCACGGGCAATGTAAGCTTATCTTAAATCCAAGGTTCCTGTCTGCAAAACATGAAAGTAAGTGAAATTTGTTTTACATGTGGAATGAGCCTGAACCACTGCTGAGTTAATGGATGAGGACATGGGGCAAGAGTGAAGGCAAAACACTCATTGTCACCTCTGTGATGGAGCCATTCGTGTACAGCCTCAGTGACATCAAAAGACAACCATTCTCCTTCAGCTCTTGTTTTAACTACTTTGCTGTCAATGTAGCGCTGTCCTGGTGATGATAATTCTTTGGATTTTAGAACCTGCAAGAAACAATACATATGTTTGTCTACAAGTTAACATTTATCAGATTTTTATTAAAATGGACCATCGATGTTATAGCAGAAAAAGCTATTACAGTTCAAACCTCTATGCAACAGATGTACATTCAGGCACAGTTTCGGTGTGTTTTGAAACTGAAAGATAACAGTATTTCTTAGTTTCTGCAGAATCTTTATGGTCAATTTCAATGGCAACAACAGAGGTTCAGTAATTTGACTATTTCAGTAAAAGTGCTTGACTAGCGAGGTCTTTGTCTCATCTCATTTCCCTTAGGATAGTGCTGCAAATGATACTTGACTTTCAAGACCAAGTAACGCATTCTCATATTTGCTCCCTACTTTACTATCTTCTTTGGGAGTGCTGGGAAAGGAAGGTGATATAAACCCCCCCCAAGGAAATCATCTTATACCCTCATGCAAAACATACCATTACATATTCCTTCCTAAGAGAAGTCACACAGGAAGACTACACTGAAGACTTGTCCTGTAACACACGTGGTTGGGGATCATAATAACTGGAACATCAAGAGAAGCTGTTTCACCGTTGTTAGTAACACTTACACTGGCTAGAGCATATCCAATGGAGGGGCACCAAGATGATAAAAGGTCTGTTGCACCTCTACTATGAGGAGAGGCAGAGAGAGCTGGGACTGTTCAGTCTGGATAACAGGAGGTATGGGGGGGATCTTATCAATGGGTACAAGTGCCTGAGTGGAGGATACAAAGATGACAGTACCAGGTTCTTTTCAGTGGTGTCCAATGCCAGGACAAGAGGCAATGGGCACACACTAAAACACAAGAGATTCCATCTAAACATAAGAAAGCATTGCTTTACTGTGAGCTTGATGGAGGACTGACTCAGGTTGCCCAGATTGTGGAGTCCAGCTCCTTGGAGATCTTCAGAAGGCACCTGGACATGGTCCTGGGCAATCTTCACTAAGTGTCCCTGCTTGAGCAGGGCGGAGGTTCAACCAGATGACCTCCAGAGGTCCCTGCCAACCTCACCCAGTCTGTGATTCTGTGACATCTAATGCTGAAGTAGAGCCTGTACAATATAGTCTGCACTTTGAAGGAAGATAATATATTGCTTACCCATAACTAATCTGTACAGTGTTGCCTTATTAATGCTTCCAGCCTTCCTTCTGACTTTCAGTACAGGTTACACATTGAAGAGAAAAAAAATATTGTCCATACAGGTAATCTGGGGGCATGCAGGTTTGAATTGTGGCCACACAAAGATCTGTGCAACAGACAGTTCTGCTTCTGTCCAAACCTGGATGCCAGTTGTGTTTTTATTTGTGTCAAAAGTTTCAGTAAAGCTTGCTACTGAGCATGCAATAAAAACTACCTACACAAAAAAAACCTCAACTCCTCCCCCTCAAGACACAGCAGTGCATGCCTAGAATTTCAAGTGCGGTATTGGGTTTATGTGGCAAGGTTTTGGTAGCAGGGGGCTGCAGGGGTGGCATCTGAAAATAGCCCAGAGGCTGCCCCATGTTAGATAAGGGCCAGTTTCAGCCAGCTCCAAAGGGACCCACTGCTGAGCCAAAGAGCCTAGCCAATAAGCGATGTTGTTTGCACCTCTGTGAGAAATATTTAAGAAAAGGGGAAAAAAAACTGCTGCACAACAGCAGCTGGGAGAGCAAGGAGTGAGAAGCAGCCCTGCAGGCCCCAAGATCAGTGCAGCAGGAGGTGCTCTGGGTGCACAACAGCAGTTCTCCTGCAGCCCATGGGTCCCACATGGAGCAGATCTCCATGCTGCAGCCTGTGGAGGAGCCCCCAGTGGAGCAGGTGGATGTGGCCTGGAGGAGGCTGCAGCCCATGGAGAGCCCCCAGGCCGGAGCTGCAGCCCATGAAGAGGAGTCCACGCAGGAGCAGGGGGTCTGGGGGGGAGCTGCCGCCTGTGGGGGACCTGTGCTGGAGCAGTTTGCTCCTGACAGATGGACCCCATGGTACAGAGCCATGTTCAAGCAGTGCTTGAAGAGCTGCTGCCTGTGGGCAGCTCATGCAGGCTCAGTTCGGGAAGGACAGCATCCTGTGGGAGGGACCCCACGTGGAGCAGGGCCAGAGAGTGACTGTGAAGGAGCAGCAGAGATGAAGTATCAGGGACTGACCGCAGCCCCCATTCCTGGTTGCCCTTTGCTACTTGTGGGGAGGACACAGAAAAGAGTGGATGGGGGGAAAAAAGGTGTTTTTAGTTTGCTTTTAGTTTCTTACTGTTCCAGTCTGCTAGCGATAGGAAATAAATTATATTAATCTCCTTTTGTGAGTCTGTTTTGCCCACGATGATAATTGGTGAGTGATCTCCCTGTCCTTATCTAAACCCTTGAGCCCTTTTCATCATATTTTCTCCCCCTTTTCCTTTGAGGAGGGGGAGTGAGAGAGCAGTTGTGTTGAAGATTAGCTGCCCCTCACAGTAAAACCACCACAAATGCTCATATTCTTCCTTGTATCTAAACAACTTGAGTGATTGCTTTTCCATAAACAAGCATAGGCTGCTATTATTTACCTTGCCTCTGAAAACAACTTGGCTTTTGGCTGTTAACAGGTTTCTGTTCCCAGTTATTACTATGTTGATAGTTTTGTGATGCAGGAAGCTGGAATGCCATGCAATGTTAAGTCAACTCCAACCAACATACCACATGATAACATCACTTTGTAACTTCTGGCATGCCAGCAGTTTGAGTTTGTGTATCGTTTTGGGTTCTTACTCTCTTTAACCATCCAAGTCCATTACCAAATGAATAACCGACAGACATGTATCCCTATTTCCTCAGCCCAGGACAGCCTGATATCTAGCAAACTGCTGGTATAAATCAGTGATGAAACCACATAATATATATATGAAGAAAAATATTTCAAAAGAGGTGTGAAATTATGTCATCATAATAAAATTAGGCTTTTCATAATGAAACAGAAAAGCAAGCTTGAAAAGCCCTGATTCTATCCAACACATAGAAATTCCCTCTTTATTTCAAGGGAGTGCTGTACCTTTTACAGGAAAGCAGTGCAGCTCCTACAATAATGTTTGTCTTATGAGAAAAACAGCAGTAGGATAAGCTCTCTGCCTTCTTTCTGATTTACACACAACACATTTACAGCAGGACAAAGGAAGCAGAAAGACATGAGCAGTTGTTGGTCCCAATCCAGAAAATTACCAAATGTCACTTGTAGGGGATGCTAAGGTCTCCAGTAGAAATTGAGGGCACTCAAACATTCAACACTAAGACTCCTTTTTACGAGGCAGCCTTCAAAGTGTTTGAACAACTTACAGAGAGTCTGGCAGCCGCAAGTGGACTACCATTGCTCAGAAGTGCCAGAGAGATGAGAGCATCTGCAATCAATGCTGGGAAAGTCCCAAAGAAGCACAAATATAACTTTGCCTTTTCTTTGGTCTTTATCAGGTCAACTCAAGTGTTTCTGAGGATGTAATGCAGCTGTCATTCTACAGAGATGTGTTGGGGGGGTGGGGTCAAATAAGACTCAAGAACTTGGCTAATTTCTCTTCCCTTCTGCACAGTCATATCTTTCCACAGACTCCAGAAACTGCATACCTCACAGTTTTGGCAGTGATGTAAGGATCTAAAAGTAAGCAATGTGCCAAAAGTAATCTCTTGAAGTTAACTATAATTGGTCTTAGATGTGTTTTGAAGACTTGGTTGTGCCTTGGTATCCAAAAGAGAATGTCTTTATTCCAGTCTCCTATAAGACGACAAAGTGAAGGATTGGCAATGTGTGTCTGGCATGAAAGACATTTGTAAAATTACAAGAGATCATTACCACACATATTTAACAGTACAGAGAGCATCTATCCTGACCTATGAACTGAATGATAAAAGTGTTTGCAGGTTTCAAAACCGTAGAACACGATGGACAGCATGGATTACAAGAGCCAGATATAATCTATCCTGCAGTATCTAGGGGAGCAAGGCTCCTTTCCATGTGATTTATGCAACACGTTCGGGGAAAAAAAAAAAGAATGAAGACGGAGCTAAAAAGTCACAAACTAAGTATAGCGTAAGTAATTTCCACAACTGACACGATGTATTAAGCAGACACTCGTAATTCTTAAGCAAAAAGCTGTTCAATGTGATGAGTACCACACACAATGAAATTAGCAGGTCTACTTCAATCTCAAGCAAAAATGATCTAGCCTCACTGTTCCCATTTTTTCCTTTCTTTTCTGCACTTATCCTTGCAAGTGCAGAAGTAGTAGTTCTAACACAGAGCAGATGGATGATAAAATCCTAGACCCATCAGTCTGTTTCTTCCCCCAAAACCCACCAGATGAACAACTATTCACTTTTCCTATACTGTGTTCCAACTCCATACATGCTAAAGCAGCAACACGATGCACAGTAGTAATTAAAATGGTCTCTCTGAAGGAACCTATCAGAAAGTTTTATAGCTACAATACAGTCTTCAAGTGAGCCTTCCAGAAATTATAATATAAGTATTTCAGGTTCTCTATGCCATCTTCCCCCCTCTTTGGTTTGTTTCTTTGTAGTTTGTACTGCCTTTCTGGTCATACCTTCATTAGTCCTTTTCTCCCAACACACCATTCAAGCCCATTCCCACTGAAAAACGTCTCTTTTGGTATTTCTAATAATTTCTTTCTACTAGATCAACTAGCTTAGTTGCAAAAAAGAAAAGTTTTTCCTATGCCTTGTGGCTTCTGTGCTTTAAAGTTCATCTACTTCTTCCAACTATACTGATAGGTCTTAGAAGAGATATTACCTTTATCTATAAACATTGCTTTGCCTATAAACATTGTCTTGCCTTTATGCTTAGCCCATTGCAACCACATCTAACACTACAAAAAATGTTGTTGCACAACTTGCATCTGCAGGAGGCCTAAAAGGTGAAAGCCTCTGTTCAACAGTTTTCAGTTCGCATATTCAGTTCATGTATATTAACATAATAGAAGAAAAAAAAACACCAGAGAGAAAGAAGACCAAATTAAACTTCTAGTTCAATCCTTTCTCATTTCCTTCTGGCATCTCATCCAAACACTCCCTCTTAAAGAGGCAGAAGTTTGATATGTCTGTGGATCATGATCTGGACTGTTAGGGTTTCTGGGGGTTGGGGGAGTATTGTGCATCATCACCCACATACAGAAGTGACAGATTCAATCACTTGCACGAGTAAGAGACAGAATTTTTCACACATACCACCTTACTCCCCTCAGTTTTCAGCACATGCACAAGTAGCTGACAATGCACAAAAACTGCATGTGTGCAGGTACAAGCATGCACACCTTTACACATGCATGAGTGAAAGCTCAAGACCAACAATCTGAAAAATCAGGTTGCGCAAAATCTCTGCAGCTTCTAAACATGGGGATGTTCTGCCACGTATATATCTTTATTCAGTCCCCTTCAAAGGGATTAAGCAACATTGCCTTTTCTATTAAAGGACTACACATAGACATATGACCACATTATGTGAGGATTAGCTGAATAGGTAGATGTGTAACAAAAAGGTTATCCAGCAGACTTCTAGCCTAGTACGCAGAATAATTTTCATTCAGTAGCACTGCTGCAAAATTTAAGAACAATGTTTTTATCTACCCTCTTTTTGTACATAGTTCCTCCCTTCCACATGAAAGCAAATACTTAGCCAAAACTCTTCATCAATCTCTACTTGACACAGTAGCGTGCATACTTGAGCCTTGCCTTCTAGCTGTCATTCTATGGGCACTGCTAACCTTCCCCTTGTCTTCTTTTTTCATAGAATCATTCAGGTTGAAAAAGACCTCTAAATCATCTAGTCCAACCTTTTACCTAGTACTGGCAAGTCCACCACTAAACCATGCCACTAAGTCCTACATCTACACGTTTCCTGAAGACCTCCAGGGATGGTGACTCAACCACTTCCCTGGGCAGCCCATTCCCATGCCGCACAACCCTTTCAGTAAAGAAGTTTCTCCTAATATCCAAACTGAACCTCCTCTGGCGCAACTTGAGGCCATTTCCCCTTTTCTTATCACTTGGTGCTTGGAAGAAGAGCCCGATCCCTACCTCACTACAACTTCCTTTAAGGTAATCGTAAAGTACAATAAGGTCTCCCCTGAGCCTTCATCCCAGTTCCCTCAGCTGTTCCTCATAAGACTTGTTCTCTAGACCCTTCACCAGCTTTGTTGCCCTTCTTTGGGCATGCTCCAGCACCTCAATGTCCTTCTTGTAGTGAGGGGCTCAAAAACTGAACACAGAATATTTCTATTCTGACCCTTCAAAAAACCCACAGGGAAAAAATATCTCATGAATCTCCATGAAGGATCTCAAGATATCACATACATGCAGCTACTGCCAGCAGCACAAAGAAAAAGAAAATAGTGAATATATGAATAATGCAGGTAATCGCAGGAAAGGTTTTATGAAGCAGCCAGCCAGATGCAAACAAACCATTGCTCTTGCTTGTACAGGGACATGTTTAGGAAGCCCTCTTGGAGATCTCAGTGATGACAGCCTTTACATGCCACCCTCATGTTAGACCTGCCAGATTTCTGGTATTTTATAAATCCCATTGAAATCTTTTGCTCTTCATTGGTTCTGGGCTGTTCTGCCCAGTCCTCAAAGAGAGACTCTGCTCTGCTGGCAAGGATTTATTGGCAATCCTCCTCATTTGTTAGAGGAGGCTGGACCCTGATGCTACCTTGGAAGCATATCCCAAATCACCATAACCAGCCATTCAGTGGTGAAATGGCTTAATTTTGTCATAAACTGGCTGCAGAAGAATCACAAACATGTCTCCAAAAAAGAGTGACCTCTACAGTACTTCTGCCAACTGCTCTGCTGGTTTTTCAACCAACCGGAGAGCATAAACTGATACACTTTAAAAATAAAAAAAGTATCTTGTAGCTGAGATCTTCACTAAAATACTGGAGGATAAAAACTGTTTACTTATATGCACACATCTATCCTCCTAAGTAACTATCACACAGTTCCGAGTATATAAATAAGGACAGGGATTGTCTTAGGCTGTATTTTATAAACTGCAAAGTATACTGAGAACACTATAATTCATGATAACAAAAAAAGCAGAATGTTTTCAAAATTAGTAGAAACATGGCTTCTTTAAAAATGGGGCATATCAGAGGCTGATCTCAGCAGAGTACCAGTGTTTGGTGTCAGTGTAATTATATCAGTTCAAAACCAGAAAACCTCCAAAACCCAGGACTCTGTTAATAGAAAAGCAATCATTTTGCTCAATTTTTCCTTTGCCTACTCCTGTTCTCATTTATATACACAGCTAAAGTAGGGGATAACTCAATGAGCACATTAGTGCATGTGTTTTAAACAATAACTGCTCAGAGCAGACACCAGAAGAGCCTGTCTTCATGACTCATTACACACATAAAAGGAAAAAGTTCAACAGAAACACAAGCTGGTTCTTTCAAATAACTCCACAGCAGCAACTTGCTTAGTTTATTTCAGGTTTGATGGCCTGGCCAGTAGCTACTCCTATTCCCCCATAGCTACCACAAGCAGATGCAAAAGAATAGGAAAATTACAATTAAGTATAATTTACAGTGGAACAGTTCTGGCTAATAAATTCATCACCTCACTGAAACCAAGCAAACAAACAGCTGAATGTGATCCAGCTGTGATGATACACAGACCGATGCATTCAATTGCATATACCCGCTGCAGCCAAGAAAACCCTACTCACAAATCAAAGGCCAAGCTTCAGCAGCAAGGGCATTTTATAGCTAGGTTTGAGAATTATAGTCAGCAACTGTTTGAAAATATTTTTGGTGACTCAAGGTTTCTTAAAACAGGTTGATGAACTTTCAAAACATAATAATAAGATTGTATGGTCACCTAAAAATATCTATTGTGTCTGCTGTGTTGCCCTGGTACTTCGGGTGGTGGTCACTGCTGTCAGACAGTGTGGGATCTGCCATCACCGAGGAACAGTAAAGATGGTATTATCTTGTAAAAATCTGCTATTAATCTGGTTTTCCTCTCAATTTATTCTGAACTGTCTGATCTCCTCCCTCCAGATGCCGTTGGCTCCCTGATAACTTCCTTCCTTCCCTTCTCTCCTCTGTCATTTCAGACTTCTGTGATGTTCTTGTATTACAACATCTTGGCAGACTCACTAATCTTTCTCTTATCATCATTATCCATGGTTTCCATTGGAACTTCAAGGGCCTTTTACAATAATGGAAATAACCTGACATGTACTTGTGAGCTCAAAGTAAATAAGTCCAAACAATGAGATCCAGTGGTAAATGATGTGCTAATGATTGTTAATATCAGAGCAGAGATAAATTTTGCTATGTAGAACATTGTGGCTGAAAACTGCCATCTAAAATAATCTCTTCTGGACTAGCAGAATACTGCAGGGGACTCCAGCCTAATCCCATGCAGCATGATGACTGGATTCCCAAGGTCTGCATATGCAGCTGCTTGTGGTTTCCAAATTCTTACATACTATTCACTCTACTGAAAGAATAATTTGCTGCCTCAGTCCAGATTTCAAAGGTCTCCTCAGACAGCTCTCATGGACTTCATCCAGCACCTCGTTTCAAAGCTTAAAGTTAAAAAATGGCAATGCTAATTCTCAGTCCTTTCTCACTCCCTTGTTGAGTTCAAGGTCTTGGACACCAGGATAAGCAAACCTTTAATTCTGCTGCAAACCACTACAATCTCTCCTATCCAGTTTCTTACTCATTATACGTGGAAACATGTTGTAAAGTGCCAAAACCTCCATATAACACATTTTGCCACTTAACTGGGAGTCTACCAGCTATCGTAATCTTAGTTTTTTTTTTATCACCACTAGTGCAAGAAACCAACTGTATTTTTTTCAAAAATTCTCATTGTAAGCTTACACTATTTTCATAACCACTTTTGCAGAAGAGTAATTCAGATTCTGCCTTCAGTGTGATGCAGCTAAAAGGGGTTCACAGCCCCCCTGCTTATCAGTGGAAGCCTTTCCATTACTTGCAAAGGTCTCTGAATCAGGCTCAAAATGAGGGCAGAGTCTTTAGAGACTAGTATATGAGATGCAGAGTTCCTGCCAAAATACAAAGGTATGGAGTACTTGCCAAAGTCTTAAAAAAAAAAAAAGCCATAGCTCTATGATCCATCTGCTCAGAACTTGCCAAACACGTTCTTCATGCAAACTTGCAAATAAAAAGAACATATTGCACACATAACCCAATCCCTTTTATATCTGGATGGGCTACAGCTGCAGCAGGATTCCCTTACAATGTCAGCTGCTACTCACTTAAAGGTAAAAGAAGGTGAAGTGTGAGGGGGTAAAGAGATGAGCTGCTTAAGCAGGTCAGAAAAGAAAGGGAAATGATGTATGTCAGGGATTCACTGTGGCTGACTCATTGCATCACTGTGGTGAGGGGATGAGCCTCATGGAAGATGATGGAGTCTGAGAAGGGATTTCCTCTCCATTCGTTCCCCAAGCAGGGCCTTCCTCCCATTGCCGAAGATATATCTGCAGTGCTTGCTGGGGCCCCCTGCGGCTGCTCTGCTTGATTTACGTTTAAGCAGGCAGGAAGACTCTGTGTTGTGTAAGTGATAAACAAGAACGGAGGGTCTGGGGTCCTTCTCCTGGAAGATTTTGAAATATTGACTGCAATTTCCTGCCGTTTAGAAGATTTTAAGATAGCTCCTAAAAAAGATTTTACATAAAATAATGCAAAACAAGAAATCCTGTAAACTTATCTAGCGTTTAGATTTAACTTGCCAGAGGCACATTATGTTTTATTAAAATATCAACAAAGAGGAGCCAAAGTCAACAAAAACAGAGAGGGTTCTCCTGTCTCCTAGCCAAGCTCCCTACGTCCTTGCAGGGTACTCCTGTATTCATCCGCCTTCTAAGCTCAGGTCTCCCAACCCCTTCATCTGTCCTGTCTCTGATAGCCATATTTCATGTTCACATGCATTTCATCACGAAATTTTGGCATTAAAGTTTGTTTGCTGTTTTAATATTTGGACTTACTACTTTTTCTAAGATGCTGTCTTCTTTCACACGTCACTCCTCTTTCTTCCCTTCCTCTTGCCTGAATTGTTTTTCTTCCATCACAGTTCTTATGATTTGCTCTTCTCACCACCTACAGGCTTCCACCCAAACCACTCCCATCCTCCATTTTCTTCCCTCATCTATTCTTCTTCATACAGGCTTCTCTCCTACAAAACTGCACGTTATTTTCCTTTACCTCTCCTTCACAGCTTTTATTCGTTACTGGACAAGGAAGCAGGGCATAAGGAAGCCCAGAGTCCTTTTGTTGTCTCATCACACGTGAGTGATACGGAATTGTTTCTGGGGTCTTTTTGCTGAGGGCCTGTCATTTGCTCTTAAGTCGGAAAAGACTCTATAACACAGTCTTCTTTTTTTCGGACCCAAGAGTTGCTCTTTCTCATCTCTTGCAGCCATTTCTGTTCTCTAGCTAGCCCTCAGGTGAACTGTCTGGAAACAAAGCTTCCCAGCTTTCCTCAACACCTTCCTCACCTCCAATGGGCCTCTTAGCACCAATATGATATTCCCCAGCCCAGTAATTATCAAGCTGCAGTATTTGGTTCAAACTTGTGTGCGTCTCAGCCTAACGTGCATCTGATTTTCCTGCACAACTGCAGCCCGAAGAGCAAGAACCCAAATTCAGAGGCTTGTCTCTGACCTGTGTCCTACATTCCCTGTAATATACACACACCACAAACTGTAATAAATCTATCAGCTCTGCGTCCTACATTGCTGTCAGGTCAAGTTGGGAGTATGCGCAAGCTCATGCCAGTAGCTAATGGGGTATTATATACTTCAAGTTGTCTTCAATAACTGCTCTGTTCTGGCAAGAGCTAGCTGCATCCAAGATAAGTCTCAAATGGCAAAGAATATGATGCACCAGTAAATACTTCCTTTCACCCACACTCGCAGATTATTTGCCGAAGGTACTCTACACAGTCTCAAATGTAGCAAGTATTTTGTAAGGGATACAGTATTCAGAACAACAAAAAATAAATAAAAAAAAAGGATTCTGGAACAAAGAGAAAGCAGCAATTTGACTGAAATATGCTGCAAGTTAACTTCCTCTGATCCTCTGGTCTTCAGTTGCTGGGGGGCCAGGGAGGGCTGGTAGAGCCAAAAGTTATTAGGTCCACACTATACACTGAGATTGGCACTTCAAAGAGCACTGCACATTTGCCATTTAACCATAACCTTTCAACCTTTCATATTGCAAGAGTCTGGTTTCAGGACAGCAATACATAAATTGTGGTATCCAAATACTTGAGTTGTGGATCACAGCAACAGCAGTCAATTGGAACCAAATGCCCCAGGTGATGTGTGTAACACAGGCGTCCCGTACCAGCTGAGTGCCACCAACACTTCTTCCTGGGATTTTGTTCCATGGCACTAGAGACAGCACTTTTGGGAAGGAAAAAAAAAAAAAAAAAGCAAGCAGGGCCCCTCTGCTCTTGATTATACTTAGACCAATCTAGAGTAGCTCTACTGCAGCCAGTGTAAATTGCCTCAGATTTGCACCACTGAGATCTGGCCCAAATCTATAGCAGCTCACTTTAAACATATTCCCTAACTGAAAAACAAGACAAAACACTGTCTGAACTGAAAGCATTTGAAAGACTGATTGTGGTTTAAATTTAAATCTGACTCATAGTGGGGTAATATGTTCCACAGCATCTTTCTTCTTATACCTCCAAGCAAGGAGAGAAATCCTTAAACAAAACAGGTTAGACACTGTGTGGAGGGTATTCACTTCTTACTAGACCCCATGTGAGTGCCATGGGAGTCCTTGGCATGGACGGGACCATCCCCAACACAGAGAGACCAAAGGTCTGCTGCCACTTGCTTGCTCATCATAACCTGGGCTTTAGCCTGGTGCTGTACATTTATTTGCTTGGACACTTCATGCAGTACATCCCCTCATCCACCAACCACCAGCTACCCACATACACAGTAGCATCAGATAACAACAATGCTAAAATCCAGTGCTTTAGCTGCATTTTTGTGATGCTTTATGATGTGTTACCAAAACATGGCACTGCTTCCATAGGAAGCAATTATTACTTGTTATTGTTTGACCGTCTGTACATAATAAAACTACCTCAAAAACAATACCACAATGCTCCCTGAACAACTACTTTTTACCCCGCAAGGGTTTTCACTTGTCCAGCTTTGCGGTGGTGCCTATTTATTTTTTGGAATGCTTATTCATAAAAGGCAATTTTTTTTCTGAAGGGTGCGGGGACTCTATTCATAAATACATAAGCACCTTAATAAAAGAAAGATGTGATGAAGTCTTCAAAGCAGGGAAGAAAACTGATGAACAAAGACATTCCCATAACAACCAAGCTTTATCTGATCAAATTCCAATAAAGCCTGCATTTGGCATAAATCTTTAAAAACATAGCAAGGGCCACTGGAGGATGCTAAAGCTTTTTTATTTAATATTACTCTTTCTCCCTCCCCCAAGAGTACTTTATCCCCTTAATATTTTCTGAAGTCTTGGTGCACATTAAGAAGTGCATCATGAAACCACAGTACAGTGGAGAAGCATGGGAGAGCACTGGCTGCCCCTGAGGGTACACTGCTTCCCCTCCTTCCCTCCAGCTTCCCACTCTCCAACGTGCTGATAGCTCAGTGGCACCATAAGCGGATTAACCCTTACTTTCCAGCAGAAGAAATAACAGAAAAGATAGTGCCTTTAAATAACTTAATTCTTTATGGCTTCACTTAACTAGAGCCAAGAAAAGACAGAAGATTTTATACCAACATTATGAAAGAAGCTTAATTCCCACTTCTATGAGCTTTATGTTTTTTTTTTTCTACCTTAAAACTACTTAATTTGTGCACTGCATTTCCCCTCTGCACAGGAACACAGATGTGACTGACTAATCCTCAAATACCCAGAAAAGTATTTTGGGTGAAAAAAGACATTAAAGAAACTGCTTCTGCTCTCGGGGATTACCACTCACCCCCTGGCTCCAGCAGACTATTTGAAAGTTTGAAAGCTGGCAGCAAGATGCAGCACGTTTCACTGTGCTCTCTAAGCCTTGCCGAGCATCTTGAGAGCAGAGGCACAAGTTGAACAGAGGAAAACCAGCACTGCATGGGACTTTGCAAAGGGACTTAACTTAAATCCCATTAATTCCCTGGATACACTCCCCTGTGATCAGTGAGGCTACCTGAGAAACCAGCTTAGACTTCAAAGCCTGCAAACACCATGGAAGAACCATGAACATGTGGCCGGGGAGCTACCCAGCTCAGCAGAGTCCATGGACCTGAGTGGCAGGATGCGTCCAGGGCACCTCCAGAAGAATTCGTCTCCAGGACCTACTGCCCAGGTGCAGCTGGCTTGGCCAGTGGATAAACAAACACTTGCTCCCAAAACAAACATATCAGGGTCCTCTCTGTTCTGACCTTACCGCTGTGGGTAGGGACAGGATCCTGCTGTTCCTGCTCTGGGGCTAGGAGCAAGGGGCCATGGCTCTGGCTCACCATGCCAAGGAGCCCCAGACTGCCTTCCTGGAGTCAGTGCAAATAAGGGCTGCAGGAAAACACAGAGTCCTTCTCTGATGTGGTTTGGAAAAAGGAGCCAAGTGGAGCCGGAGGAAAGATTAGCTGAAAAGGTGCAGTCTTGCATTTCTTTCTCATTTTAAGGGTAGACCTGTAAGGTCAGAGGACCACACAAAGAAAGAATCAGGAGGAGAAACAAAATATTTATATTCTGCTTGCTTGATTTTTCTATGTTCCCTGCACGTCTGTCTCTAACTGTTCCTAAAATAGTCCTTCAGAGCAGTATTGTCCTTTCTACATCACTCGTGTGTACGCTGCTACTAAACTACCACTGGACAAAAGTGGATTGCTCTAGGAGACCTGCCTGTGGTCAGGGGCGCCTGCTTTTCCACTGAATCACAGCAAGAGAGCTCTTCCTCTCCCCAGGAGACTTTTGCCCCTCTCTTCCTGCTTGACTGAGAAAGAGGCGAAGACACAGCAACAACCATTCCCCGAAACTACAGGTATGAGAGGAATTTGAAAAACCCTCATCAAGAAGATCTCCTCGGCAAAGCAAAACACTAGAACAGTAGGCAACCCGAAACTTGGTGGGAGAAAAGAAAGAAAGAGAGAAAAAAAAAAAAAGCTAATAATTAAACATTGCTTATGCAAGACAAAAAAACCACATTGTTGCTTCTGGGCACAACAGCCCTGGCAAGCCCAGCACTATCTCACAAGACAGGAAGCAGTGCTTATGCATGGAGGAGGAGGAGCAGCCGCACTTGCCAAACCTACCAGCGATCTCCTTTGCAAGGCTCTCTCTCCATGCATGGCTTTTCAAGCTTCAAGTAAATATACCTGAGAAAGTTTCCAGCCCCTACAGAATATATTTGCCTCTCCCACTTCCAATTAAATGCACATCTTCCTCATTCTCTCTTACCCCCCATGTTTGTTCCCTCCTCCACTGTTTGACACCCCTATCACTACACAATCCTGAAGCTCCTCTAGCTGCACTATGGCACCAATGCCTCCTAGTCATCCTTCCCTGCCTTCAGCTCCTTGTTCTACTCTATAAAGTTGACATTTTTAGTTTTAGGATGCTTCTATAGCATTGTCCTGCAACACATCCTCCTCTCCAACTTCTCCTTCCATTTGCTTGTTGTTAAACACTGCATAGTCTCAAACATTGTGACGGAGATTAGGCATAGGAGGATTTAGGGACTCTGATACTCCTGCAGCAGAGCCAATGATAAGAAACCCAGGCAGTTCAGACCAGCCATCACAGAGGTAAGGTAATAGCTGCATAAAAGCTTTTGGGCAGCAGTACATAAAAGACTGCAAGAAGTGGTAAATATGACCAAAGGGCAGAGTAGGGGTGGAGGAGTAGAGGAAGGAGAAGACTAGAGAAGCTTATAAGGAGTAAAGAAGAGAGAAGCACTAGCAGGCAGCTCTCATCGTTTTGATATGTTCTCTGCAGGGAAATGCTCCAGCAAGAGCTTGTTTCTCTGCAGGAGAAGGAACAAGTATCATGCCTAGCATACACCTGGCACAAACACACTCACAGCTCACCGCCTCTGGCGAGCCTAATTCTTGGTTATAGAAAAGCTCTAATCCTACAATAACCAGCACCTCATTACTCACTCAACACTTCAATCAGTATGTCCCACCCAGTCTCAAAAAGAGACTACCTTACTCACTAGCTATATATTTATCTACAGGACCGAGGTACCTGCCCTAGGTGCAGGTGTCAGTCATTTCCATGGGCACAGGCTTGCTGGAGTCAGACTCTCAAATGAGCACCAGCTGTTTCTCGTCACAAGCCAAGTTCCCAGCTTAGTAAAGGCCCTTTCTTCCCTACCTCTGCTGAACCCTTTGCATCCTGCATTCCTCAAACACGGAGGTGCAATGAGCTGAGCTCAGGTAATCTCAGCTGTATTCCTTCCAGGTGCCTGATTAACAGCCCTCAGAAAGCTAAGGGATGCCATTACCTCCATTGAGGATGTCTGAATAGTGAGGTCAAGTCAGAACATATGATCATTTTGACAGATTGGTGTGGCAACAGCACAGGGACATGAAGCATAATTCTGTGTGATGGCTCTTACAAACCATGGACACCACTGACTTTCAAAGATTTCTGTTAGCTTTCTCTTTTAACAAGTGACATGTTATTTAGTCAACTTTTCTGCCAGCCTTTTCTTGGGAAGGCACACAGCCAGGTTGCAGTCTTGACAGCAAGCACCTGGTGACCACCTGCAGACCTAAACCCCATTCAATGGGGAATCACAATTCTCTCCTGTTTAAATAATGTTTTAAAAATCCAGTGCATCTTTTCCTGCTGTCAGTCTCTAAGGCTGGCTTATGCTGTCACTCCAGCAAGCAGAAATTGCGTCTCTGCTACAAGCTTAGTTTGCACTTGAGCATACCAGGCAGAAAAATGTGAACTTTGAAAGTGAGGGAGATAACTAACTCGAATTTGCACCCATGGGATCAGGCTTTACTGTGCTGCAAACTCGTGGCTGTGCTCAGGTGCAGCAAATGAGGGCAGCAAAAACAGGGCCAAAGAAGGGTTCAACACACTTTATTTAACAAGACGACTTCTTCCCTAGCAGGGTTTTCAGCTGAACAAATTTCAGGTTGGTAGAACAACCGTGAGTTTTAGCCAGTATAAAACTGCTAGGAGTTGATTCCTTTTTTTGCTGTTGGTTTTCTTGGTGAGATGAACTATACTTTACATGAAATATGCTCTAGAAAATAGTTCCACAAACATATGCACAGACTCTATGCAGTTAACCTTAATGGGTTTAGCATGTGTGCAAGCTGACTCACTACCTAGGTAAAGGAGCCTCTGCTTGAGCTTGTTCACATACAAAGGATGTTTTGTGGGGTTGTGATGGTTTCTATGCAAGACTGAATTTGCTTCTTCAGTGACAACACCATCTGACCAAGTTTATAAATCATCTCATGTCACTGGTTGAAGTGCAGGGTACAATTTGAAAACAAACAGAAAAAAGAAAAAATCTTATCAACACCCCAGAGTAAAACAGTCACTGGGTCATTTTCTTCCTCTCTCCTAAACTGCTGAATTTTCCACTGACTTGCTTTGAGCCCTGGGCCACCATACAGAAGTCAGTCCTGAAACTGCAATGACTTGAAACTCAGTTATTAACGATGACATTTCTGCAAGGAACAGTTAATAGGCTTATCCTGAACACTGGCCAGAGAGAGGAATTTGATTTCTTCTATGTAACCTACAGTGTAGATCAGGCGTTGGGAGAGAGAGGCCCTCAGAACTCCTTGCTTGGTGCCTTGTTCTGTCACTTACTTACAGCAAATCATCAACATGAAGCTTCCATACGCCACCTCCTTCGCTATATGCTGAATGCTAGAGTCCTGAAGCACACTTTCTAGAAAAGTATGTGTATTTCAGCTTCATATGACTTTGAATGAAGTTCTTTCTAGCACAGTCACAGGAAAAAAGCTACCTTTGAAAGAAAGCAGTAATAGCCAGAGCCTCACCTGGTACAGCTCTATCCGCTGCTCCGAGACCCGCGCCTTTGAGTTCTGCAGGCGGAAGACCCTGAACTCAGCCTTCACCAAGTTGGAGGCGTTCTTCTCCATTGCCGAGACATCAAATCTCACGATTCGGAAGTAAAGGCTGTAATAGCTTGGTGGGATGGCATCTGCAAGAAGGCAGTGCGATTGTTTATGTATTTTTTCAAATGATATAATACATTGTTCTTTCATACAATGCAATGCAAGACAACCTCAGCAGTAAGGGAAATATCTGTAGAAGGATTCAGTTTCCAATAGGCAATTTAATATCATTAACAATTTAACCTCCCAAAAAACAACCCCACATGTGTTTGATTACAGGAACAGCAGATTAATAGAGATTAACAACCATTTCCAACTCTATTTCAGGGCATGTGTTTAACCCCATTCTTTCTACATACTGGTGGAAAATCTTGTATGCTTCTAAATTGGAAAAAAATCAGAACAGTTGGTATCTGGCAAATGCCTTCAGACTTGCACAGAGTTCACAGAGATCTACTAAGAAGACAAGTAACAGGAAATCATTTGATATGTATACTTTCTAAAACCCATTTTCCCCCAGGGCATGGAGTATAAATTAGTCAGCTTCAGGTTTTGTTTCCTATTTAGCTATTAAGGATTTTTATTGGAATAAAATATTCATTCTGATTATAGCAATGGCAAAATTAGAAGAGGAAGAAGAAAGGGAAGTAAAAGACATGCAGGCAGTAGACATTATAAACAGAATTACATGTATATTGACCATTTGCAAGCAGTAAAAGTCATAAATAAAAGCGCCCCTCATTATATATTAGGGGGAAAGCAGAAAAAAGATTAAAAAAAAAAAAATTAAAAAAAAAAAATATGGAATCAAGTCTTCAGTAATGGTATCAAAAGTATCAGTTTAGGTTTCAAAATAATCTCTTCCTCCTTCCCAGCTGTAAACCCTGACTGAGGTTAAGCAGCAAACTACTTTTGCACAATTCGGATTACCCTGAAGGGTTCAGTGATCATCTGAGGCTGTTCCACCTATTTCTGGCCAAGAGCACAAACAGAAAACCATGTGCAGAAAACTCTGAACATGCTCTGTATATGTGACATTCTCCACACCCTGTTGTTTGGCAAGACTTTCCTCAAATTGCAGAGTGGGCACAGCGAGCCAAATTCAGGGATGAGTTGAAATGACTCAAAGGCTCTGATAAAATCTCCATTCAAGCTGAGGGAAAGGTTTCCTCTTCTCTTACATTTTGAAACATACAAAGAAACAGAAGAAAGATGAAAACTGCATCTTGGCAGGGGGGAGGATTTTCAGCAGAGGAAGCGAACTTCACAGGCTTCCTTGGGGCAACACCAGCAGAAACACTTCAGATAATAATTATAAAATATTAAGTTTTCCCACTAGCCACATAGTTCAGGATTTGTCAGACAGTGACAGGAGACAACAGCCTGCACATTAGAGAGGTGAGCAGTTAAGCTCCCATAAAGGTCAGAAATCCTGGTGAGATTTCACGCTTGTCTACACGTCCCAGCTCTCCACCCATCCGGGCCATCCATCCATTCACCTACTAATGGAGTAAAGGACTTTCTTCTGGAAGATACATAATTCTTCATAGATGTATATACATAACACAGCACAGAGATTGGAGAACGTAAGTCCAGGACATTTATTTTTACCTCTAGCTACTAATGATTAAAGATAGTTGGAATAAATCAGTAATGATACCTATTCATATTAATGAGACATTAATAGCTAAGGACCAGCTCACAAACATTTAGTGTTTATAGACTGGCTGCCACTATCAGAACTTCTGATCAATGCAGCAGCCCCAGACTGCGCAAGACAACACATTTAGCAGACTTAATGCTCAGTTACACGTGTAACATCCAGGTTGTGGTATCTCTTCAAGTAACTCTTTAGAGGCTCAAAATGACTACAGCATAAATACCAAGTGCCAGTCAGTCACAGAAGGAATAAACTAAGTGTATTCTCCTTATAATATTCACAAACACTCTTCCTCTAGATAATTCAGCCAAAATAATTTTTAGAATGGAAAGATGTAAAAACTCTTAAAAATAATCACAGAGATGAGAAAATCTTACAGAGAAAGGTAGAATCTAGGCCTCGACCATAGATGCATTATAAGTGAGAGATGACAAGTTCTCAAAATGCTTAAAAAATGCTCTGAAAGAGTACTTCCCAAAGAAGACCCTCAATATGTAAAATTTGGAAGAGATATAAATACAAACAGGAAGCCCCAGACTTCCTCGTGGCCCGATGTAATTAGGAAAAGAAAGTTCTCAAATCTTCACATCTGCAGTGCTCCACAATAAACCCAAAGCATTGTGATCAGTATTGTCACCTACCAGCTACAACCTTTTAATGAGAACTCAAAGCAAAAGGGTTATGAATTACCCCCACAACAGAATTTCTCCTCTTTACCCTGAGTAATACGTAAGTGCTTGTCTCTCTCAATGCTTGTTTTCTCTCTGAAGGAGAAATACATGAAAGTCTTCTGAGAAAAGCTTAACTTTATGTAATGATGATCTTAATTTTGATAGATTTTGAAAATTCTTAAGAAAGCTACTTGGTTCAGAGGTTACATCCTCATTTAGGAGGGAAACAATCTCTTGAATTTATTTTTCTGCTATAGGAAACTCCAAGACTACTACTTGTTCCTCAGCCAAACCTAATCCTACTAGGAATATAATTTGGCATAATAACATGTATATATAAGATTGATGCCTCCAGGATGAGTTGTAAGTTGTCCTGCCCTGTCATTTATTTGAGGCATCAGCCTACAATTTCATTCCCTGTGGACAAACCGAACTAGCAGACAGCCACTTGCCCTGGCACGGACAAACACTGTCCATCTTGACTTTATTTCAGATTCAAAAGTCCTGTTTAACTGTCTGCTCGATTTATATTTAGCTTCTAACTTATTTCTAGAACTTTCTTGGACTTTGCTTGTAGCCTTTCTTTTCCATGTCTCTATTTTAGATACTATATATTATAAATCTGTGAATATGCATCTGAAACGATTTTCCTAAACCATCTCTCCATTTATATTTTTTCTCTATCATATATATGGAAAACAGTAACAGCCAGAGAAGGAATACTCTCTTACTGTGCATGCTTTTGTGTTTCAGTATGTGCATTTGCAAACACACTGAATAGGTATTTACCTTCTGTTGGAAAGCAGACATAGGACAATGACAATGGAGAAGAATGAATTCTTATCTTAAAGAAATTTCATCTCTCTCATGAGACAGTTTTATACCTTGCAAAAAACATAAGAAGTATGATTTATTTATTCTATCATTCACAACAGTATCCATGGGAAGTCAACTCAGGAAAAGGCATTATTCATGGATAGCTAAAAAAAAAAAAAATAATTGGCTTTTTGCTAGCTGGAGCCCTTCCTCTGTGAAAGAATGGCTGACTGCAGAATTGGGGGTTACATGAAAATTTATCAACATTAGGACAGAGAATTGAGATTTGCAACTCTCTGTAAGGGAAGGGGAAGAACCCTATAGAGTTTACAAGGGTTTGGATTAGCCTTTAAGTGATCTCAGATGCTGCAATTTATATCTCTGTGACTCTACCTTAATCTGAGAGTTGTATCAATGCAGTCCCAGTTGGATACCTCTAGACTCCCCTGTGATTTTGGCCCAGTGACTCCAGTAGACTCCAGGATAACCCTGAGCAAGTTAAGTCTGCAAACACTATAATACTGTTGCAGACCAGACTCCTTAAGTATTCTTTGAAAAATTATCATGAATGAGTGGAATCAAATCAGCATGTTTCCTGTAGCTAGGAAAACACAATTTTATTTTGGTTTGGAGAGAAAAGAATAGTGAATGCAGTGGAAGATTCCATTTTTGTCACCTTTCAATTACTCATGAATACAACCCACCCCAAAATTAATACTTCCAGCTATAATAATCATAATCGCATCCATCTCAGTAAGGCTGAGATGAGTTATAAAGCATAGTTGGAGAAGGCAAAGGCAGCATCCCTCCTCCTACCTTTAGTCCAATAGCTCTGTGTGCTTAACAATGAGCATTGCAGGATTAGCTTGTTTATTCTTTTTATATTCTTTTTCTTTTTTTTTTTTTTTCCTTAAATGAGCTGAAATTCCATCAGCTGCTTTACACAGGACAGTCCAAACTGTCAGGTTAGAAAGTATTCTGGTCTGTGAATATCTAAGTGCGTAAGGGCTTAAACTGTGGTTTCTGGGCTTCTTACTGACTGACTATTCAACATCTGGCATCCTCTAAGCTCCTGTGCCAGCAACCAGGACAGAAAGCAGCCCTGCTCCAACGACAGGGGTGCAGGAGACCTATCCCAAAGTACTGAACAGGCAAGGCAGCGGCATAGCTCTATTTAATATCGACGCAGGGTGGACAAGCATCAACAGGAAAGACTGCACACATCTTCTCAATGACCATTCAAAATAGCAGGCAGACCCCTAGGCATCACTCCTGGGAAGAGAGCGAGATGGATTCAAGCTCCCTCAAGGCAAAAGTGGGAACTGAAGGAGGTTGTTTCATCCTGGAGGTACACCCCAAGATAGGGACCTCCTGAATAACAGGATGACACTTTTGTCTTCAACAGTGGTGTCATATGAACTGAGGCTTCTGTTTCCATGGCTTTTCTCACAAGTACTGCGTGTACTGTCATTTCAAGGAAACAAAATGCTCTGACACAGCTCTTCTGAGAGCTGGGCTTGCTTGCTGGTGAGGAAAATCCTAAATCCAATTGTATCCAAACACTTTTCTTTTTTTTTTTTCCCCTCTGAATTTTCATTTCTGCTATTGAAACAAACAAACAAAAGAAAAGAATCAATTATTTGCACAGCCCAAGATAAGAAATGTAAACAACTTTTCTCTTCTCATTGGAGGAGGCCAGACAGGCCAACTTCGCACATACGCCGACACTGGAACGGCTGAGAGCTTCAATCCAATCCTTCCATCAAGGGCTTGCAATAAATGCTCCAAAGATTTATTTTTATTCCCTTTTGTGTTTATTAAACTTTGGAGGGTTTCTTTTCCCTTTTTCTTTTCTTTCTGGTGCTCTGCCCACTCCTTATTACAGCAGCTACAAAACATGGAGTGCCCTTTTTATCTTGCCCTCTTTTTTTCCCTCCTCTTCTTTCTGACTGCAAAACATGAATGACCATGTAGTAGGCTTTGAAGCAGCACATGCAAATATTTATAAGAGTTGCTTGAGTGTTATTAAATGCAGTTGTTATGCTTTCCACACTCTGGCAGGCCTCCCTAAACCCTCCAACTATTAGGACCAGTTAGGCTGTTCAGATTTCAGCTTACTGATAGCAAATTTTTTTTTCTTTTCTTTTCTTTCTTTATTTATTTTTTCAACAAGTAGCAGCCACTCTGCCTAACATGAGCTCTTTCTTTCCCCTTTGTGAATTTTGTTCTCTGACCAGTGCACGGGTGCCTATCACAACTGGGGCTGGACTGCCTTCAGGGATAGTCCAACACAGTAAGTGAAGCAGCATGCTCAGAGCTGCTTGAAGGGAAGGGCAACTTGCAGCAAGGCTTTGAAGCCACATGGCACAAAAGCAGCATGTGAGACGCTGCACAGTCCCCATGGCTAACTCCTTATTTACTTCTATATTCCAAGTTTTGCCCCTCAAAGCTGCCTTTACCTTCAACAAGCAGTATTTGTATCTGTCAGCAACTGTTTTCAAGGCCAGGAGGGATACTGTGCTGGAATTAAACTGCTGGCAACACAGTGAATAAAGCTTTTGCCTGCATGGCTCTGGAGCAGCTTTTCTGTCAGAGCAGGGTATGCATGCATCCACAGTGCGATGCAAGGCATGACATACACATTCTGTTATTGCACCTGTTCCGCGTGAAGATCCCATACTAACAGCTGGTAGCTAGGCATCTTCCACTGAATGATGCCTAGATATGTAATTTATCCAAGGCAGTGGATGATTCAGGATTTCACATTACCCAACATGTTCACTCTCGGTGCACTTGGAGAGCCAACACTTAGCAAGAGAGATGGACAGGTATAGGTAAAGGATGACAGAGATAATTTCATCAGGAAGACAGACAGAATGAGAACAGCTTGGGGATCCAATTGCTGAATGGTCATTTTAAAGGTCAGAACAACAAAAGCCTGAAATCTGAAACCACTTCCCTCTTTTACCACCAATACTGACTGCTGGACCTGTCATCCCAGTCAAATGGGGGAGCCTCAGTGTGTCTTCACTAAGACAATGGACTTTAGAGTCCTGAGGTAATTCCCCTTGGAGGAAAAACAAACAAACAAACAAGAAACAACCTTACTCCCACAGGGACTCCTGCTGTAGCTATTTAAACAGGACTTTCTTTCAGCAGTTACGCTAACAGACGCCAACACTGAAGATGTTTTCTTATTTTAGTAACTTCCTACGATATAGATCAGCTATATATCTTACTATGTATTGGCTAATTTTTTCTTTCTTTGTAATGAAGACTCATTGAGCTCCTGACATTCAGCAGGGAATACATACACGTAATTATTATGCCATAAACTGGCTATGAGGGCTCAATAAATGTCACTAGCAGACTCCAAGGTGCTCACAGCAAAGATGCCTGGCAGCGCTTACATAGCACAAATGCACTTTTTATTTTTTTCCACCTATGCAGTCTCTGTCAAACTTCACACCTCCACAAAGTACACACCACTGAACATCTGTATGGACACAGGTTTGGAACAAAGTAATTACCAGACTTTGTGACATACATCCCACTGTTGCACCACTAGCTACTCTTTTAAAACACACTAAGATTTACTCCATCAGCCAAAACGCAAAGGGGAGTTAAATCTAATACCAAAGAGAAAAATTGCAGGTGCATTGCACTTCATCTGAAAAGATGACCAGAAGCCTCACAGAGAGTCTATGCAATCATTCTCTTGTCGATGATGGAGGTGTTGCTGGCTACAAGGGGACAGTGAGTTAATGTGCCACGTGCTAGCACAGAAAGACCCAGCTTCTCTTCCCAGGCTCTGCTATGAATGCTAACATGCAGCAAGCAGAAATGGATTAACCCCTTTTGTACTTTAAGCCAGACTTTAAATACTAGACCAGATTTTCAGGTGTTCAGCAACCAACACTTTGAGGCATCTTTTTTTTTTTTTTTCCTTTTTTTTCCCCCCAAATGTACCTAGAATGAGATGTTGCAATTGAATGTTTCCGGACTGATTTTCAGATATCCAAACTGTTCCTACAAACTTTTGAAAATTAGCTTTGGGTTTTGACATAGAAATGAAGCTGGATCCGTTTTGGCCTGCCAACTCCAGCTGTGGGTGCTGAGACATACAGAGAACATTGACCTTAAATCTTGCCTGTTCCTTGGCTCTCTTCGCCTAAAAACATACAGCAAAAGGTCTCTGCCAGTCTCTGTGAGCTGGAGTATAGCCACATATATAGAAAATAATAATAATTTAAAAAATCAGAAACATAACTGCAGGACTGGAGGGCAGGGCACTGGGCTACCAAGAAAAAGCAAATTAATGAAAAAGCTGAAAAGTCAGAAAAATCTCCTGTGAATCTTTTAATACTGAGTATCATCACCTGCTTTCACCTAACTGTTTCACGCTGGGTGTCAATGTGATTGTATCCTGTGTTTTTGCCTTACCCTGCAACTGACTGGACCATTAATAAACAAATACCCCACTGAAACAATGCATTGTCTGAGCAGAGGCAGCAAGAAAAAGTGATGCTCATAGAATAATCCTTTTCAGAGTCAGACTGCACCGTGCCTCCCCTGCCCTCCACAGTTGCTCTTTTGCACAAAAAAGATTAGAAAATCTGAATGGGTTTCAGGATTGGAAGAAAACTACTTAAGAAACATATATGACAGTGCAGAGTTCTTCCATACACCCTATGCCATTTATTTCAGAGGAAGTCTTGTACAAAGCATTTGACACTGTCCTGACACCTTTGTCTCTAAATTGGAGACACGGATTTGACAGATGGACCACTTGGGTGGGTAGGAATTGGCTGGATGAGTTGTGGTCAATGGCTCGATGTCCAGGTGGAGACCAGCAATGAGTGGTCCTCAGGGGCTGGTATTGGGACTGGTACTATTTAACACCTTTGTCTGTGACATGCACAGTGGGATTGAGTGCACCCTCAGAATGTTTACTGATGACACCATGATGTGTGGTACAGTCAACACACTGCAGGGAAGGGATGCCATCCAGAGGGACCTGGACAGGCTTGAGAGGTGGGCCCATGGCCAACCATATCGTGGGCTGCATTAAAAGAAGCATGGCCAGTAGGCCGAGGGAAGTGATCGTCCTCCTCTGCTGTTGTGAGACCCAACCTGGAGCTCTGTGTTCAGCTCTGGGGCCCCCAGCACAAGAAGGACATGGACCTATTAGAATGAGTGAGGATGGCCACAAATATCATCAAAGAGCTGGAGCACCTCTCCTGTGAAGACAGGCTGAGAGAGTTGGAGCTGTTCAGCCTGGAGAAGAGAAGGCTCCAGGGAGACCTTACAGTGGCCTTCCAGTACCTAAAGTGGGCCTGCAGGACAGCTGGGGAGGGACTCTTTGTCAGGGAGTGTAGAGACAGGACAAGGGGTAATGGTTTTAAACTAAAGAAGGGTAGTTTTAGATCAGATATGGGGAAGAAATTCTTTATTATGGGGTGGTGTGTCACTGGACCAGGTTGCCCAGAGAAGTTGTGTATGCCCCAGCCCTGGAAGTGTTCAAGACCATGGTGGATGGGGCTTTGAACAACCTGATCTAGAGAGAGGTGTCCGTGCCTATGGCAGGGGACATGGAACTATGTGATCTTTAAGGTCCCTTCCAACCCAAACCATTCTGTGATTCTATGAAGTCAGGTATCTATGCAGGCTGTCCTGAGGAAAAAGGAAATATCTATGCAATGCTATAAGAAGATATCTGGAAGGCATACCGGTAGCATACAGATAGCATGCATGCGGTTTATATCTTCAAATGTGTGTTAGGGTAAGTCATCACAGGGATTTCAAAAACTTTTGTTATTGTTCCTTTACAGCCACAAGGCAGTCGTGAGGTAATTACAAGTCACAGTCACGATCCTTTACAAACTTTCCTATCCCAAGACTGTGTTCTGGCGAATAATGCTGAATTCCTCTAAGAAATGGCTCTTTTCTTCTGCAGCTTTTAAGAAAGCAAGAACTGCCTCAAAGACCATTTCTGCTATAAAACTAAATTCTTAAGTATTAACTTTTAGCACAGTTAGACCAAGTTCTAAGCCTTAAATCAAATGCCTGGACCAAAACCTCTGAAGCTGGAAATGGATCAAAAGCCAGTTCACGTTGCTGAAATCCATAGCTAAAATGAAAGGGGAAACTGTCCAGTCCCTTTTAGGAAAAAAAAAAAAAAAAAAGCCAACTCCCCTGAAAAGCTAGACGTGGTGTGAATGATGCTCTTACAGGAGATGAGTGTAGAGAATGTCCCAGACTGTGCTGTGCTCTGCCCCTCTCAGCTGCACCTCTGAGGATGAAGCAGCACACATAGCACAGACCTGCACCCATTCTTCTTACCCCTGGAAAAACAACAACAACAACAAAACCCCAGCTATTTGCTTATTTGCAAAAGCTGAAGAAACAGGAAATGTGGGTGGGCTAGCTTCACACAGACCACCTGCAAGTCCCCCTCAGATGTATGCTGCTCTGAGCATGCTTCTGCCATTAAGACTGAATCTTCTTGAAAATGAATCTTCTGAAGGAAAATTCCGTAACACGAACTCACCCGACTCTCCTCTCTGCTTGACTTTAAATCTTTCCAGGCTGTTGGCTTGTTTTCCCTCTTCCATGCTGAATTGAAGGGACTGGGTATTGCAAACAACACTTACGCATCACAAGAGAGTTATTTTCAGGTCTTAATTTTGAGCCATTGAGCAGTGTTTAATTGGGGTAACCTAATTACTTGGGAGTATTCTGGAGAGTGGTAAATGCCAATTTTTCCATTTTGGCCCACCTTTCAGCATATACAAATCTCCACACATTTTAGAAAGCCTGAAAGGTCTGACCCCAATTCTCTCCTGCATGAAGTCCTATTTACACATCTCCTCGCATGCAGAGGAGCCAAAAGGGAATGCAAATACTAACCATACCACTATCTGTGTTGCTCAACAAACAAATCTTAATCTTGTGGCAGATTAAAATGTATGGGGGAAAGAAACAGTAGAACGGTTCTCTTTCTTGAACATAACCCCCACTATAATCTCACTGCTGCTTATGCAACACTACAGCGTTAATAGCATCAGGAAAAACACATCCTCAGATGTGCCTCCTTTGCTCCTGGGTCTCACGCTATGATGGCAAGCCCACGACCATGCATTCCCAGTGGGAACTGACAGATCCTTTTCTGCTGGGAAGACACACAAGTAGGAAAGTTGCAGCATCCATCAACTGGCATTAGTGCAAGATACAAAAGTACCAAAGCCCCTCTGAAATCTGAGTAACATTTTGGTCCTGCTGAAGTCGCTGACAAACCACTTTTAAAAGAGTCAGGAATTTATCTCCACACTTGTAAGCACAGAGAGGATTTTCAGCACAAGAAAACCATCTCCAGCTTCTCTGCCTCCTGTTCTCTGTGAAATTAGGTTGCCAACAAAAGTTTCTTCAGCTTTCAGCAGTTATTTTGTGAACGTTCAAGGAAGAACTCCTTTCAAATCCCCATCAGGATCCTTTGAATGAGATCCCAGGTTATCATGTATCACCACTGAAATCAAATATGTAAATAGATGTGTGTTGTGCTTGGAAAATTCTCAGGTATGTACTTTGCTATTCTGCTTACACTGGAATGTAAGAAAAATACTCCTAGTGTCTTTCATCTCTCTCCACAAAGGGCTGCTCCTCTTTCAGCTAGGAATCATAAGCAAGAATTGCAAGTACAGTCTCTTATCTCCTCTGGAGAAAAAAAAAAAAAAACAACAAACTTGTCAGGGAATACAAACCAACCTTCCTCAATGGCAAAATAAGATCAAACTTGCATTTGCATGCATTGTTTAGCTGCTTATGACTGCGACAACTACAGTGACTTAAAACAGGTCAGATTAACCTTCTGCCATTCACAAGACTGATCAACAGCTTTCCTCATTGGAATGACCTTAATTTTCCTCTCTCGCATCCCAACCTTCTTCTGGTTGCACACTACTGAACTGGTAACTTCAGAAGTAATCTGTAACCAGAGACCTCTCCTTGAGTAGGCTGAAGGGCCAGATATGATCGCAAGCCCAACTGCATTACTTGTATATCATACTGCTTTATACAACCACCTGCAGTGGCTAAAAACCCCTAAGCAGTCTTCGAGCCTCCTAAACCAAGTAACCTTAAGTCATTTTTATCTACAAGAATATTTTCCTTTCTCCTCTCAACAGCAGATTAGGTATAAGGTTAGATGTATGGGTGGGTGTTTGAGAAAGGGGCTATATATGTTTTTTTGTTTTCTCTCTAAATCCTTCCTCTCCTTGGCACCTTCCTCATGAATTTCACTTACACTGACAGCCCAGCCAGCAGGATTAAAACTGGCTTCACAGTGTTATCTCAGTGCCAACTTACTAATGAACTATGCTTAAAAAAAATACATTGTGCAGACATACTTTCATTGAATCTGTCAGAATCCATCAAAAACTGTGAACATAAGCCAGGTGAGGAAAGTAGGGCTCCTTGAGCTATGCCTCGGGCAGAGAAGGCAGAGGATGGTGCACCTCGCAGGTGGGACCTGGGGAGCCCACCCCAGTGGACAGCTCCACTGCAAGGGATGGAGATTGAACCTGACCTTCAGACAGAAGCACAGGCATAAACTTTCAGTGCAAGAAATCAGGTTAGAATGTTTCCAAGGCTAACACCTCCAAGCAAAGGGACTCAATGCTTCTTTTACTGTGAGACGTGGTTAGCCAGCATATGTCTCTGTCTGTAAAATTAGACCATTCACCAAATGTCAGTTAGGTGCAGCTTGCAACTCCTATGGCAGACACGCTCACCACAGGCTCCGACTTGTGCCTTTAGTGCTGGATGACTTGTGCTGTGCTTTAAGTCTGTGAATACACATCTGCATTTTAGTTTTCTACGTGGAAGGGCTCCTAATCACAAGTATTATTATGAAATCCAAGAGGATGGCTGGAAATCCCTTGGATATATCCTCAGGATTATACACTGCTATGGCAAAGCAATGCTATACAAGTCTTCTTTACAAAAAATGTACCACTGCAGAACAAAGCTGTGCTGGAAAGAAAACAAAACAAAACAAAACAAAAACTGGAAAACATTTTGAATTATTTAAAGAACTACTAAGAGAACTTTCCCCAAATCCAATTTTCTCCAACAGTGTCACAACAACCACAAAGCCGTCATACATGACAAACTCAGTGGTGTTGAAATCAAGGAAATGGCAGTGAAGAGATTCTCGGGCTATTTCACAATTCAACTTAAGCCATTCATACTGATGCGTTTATGTGTCTCTCTACCTTAGCACAAAATAATCTAAATATCATTTCTCTTGTTTTCTAGGGAAATGTTTTATTTCACCTCTATTCATCTAGGGGGTGGTTCAACCAACTGGAAATGAATGTATGTGAGATAAGCCATAAAATCAGTCTGGATATTTAGTAGGAGAGCAGGGGAAGAAGCCTATCTACTCTGCTGGAGAAAAAGAGCACGAGCATTTGCTTTACTTTAACACAGTCCTGCTGAAGTAATCTTATGAGCTCTCCTAAGGAGCCATTGGCTTTAAAGCTGTCCTGCCTCAGAGTCTCTAGCAGAAAGGGAGAATGGTATGTATCCAGCATTCATGAAACTTCTCAGAGTGAGACCTCACAGGACCAAATCCTTGATGCATCTCACATGTGCAATGCGATTTTCATTACCGCTTTCCCAACCCACACAAACTCTGGATTTAGGGGAGACCTCTGTACAGGAATGACAGTGGATGTTACTTTTCATGCTTGTGCTATCAGTGGCCTTCCAGTTCAAACTTGCAGTGAGAGAGACAAAGATGAGTGCCAACTTTCTGCAAGCAAGCAGAGATTTACCTGTGAGGCTGAGCTTGTCCCGTTCACCTCAAGCTGGCTAATGGACAGCCACCTGCTACCAATGCTCTCCAGATCTCCCCAGCCTGGATTAAACTTCAACCCAGACAGAGCCATCTAGTCTTCCATTTTTTTTTTTTTTTAAAAGAGAAAATCAGTTTTAACTGATGGAAGTTGGTTAACAAAGATCCTTTGTGCAATGATCAAATTAAATACAGTATTCTACAGAACACAGCAGGGGCAGTGATTTTTGCTCCATCATGGATGACTTTACTGATGAAGAGAATACCATAAACAATGTCCTACGCTAACACAGAACCTGGAAGTGGTGGCATCCTACTGTCATACGTCTGGAGCGCAAAGTACTGCATGTTATTTACAGCTGCAGACCACTACATAAGACAATGTGCTTTTGAACTGCTGTCTCCTGAACTATCCTCTTTCTCTATCTTATACAGCCCCCATGACCACAGTTGTTAAGTTCACATCTATTATTCATCACAGTTCGTGGTAACTCTTTTACTTTCGCTGCCTCATCTCACTTGGAGCACTCCCATTATTTCATTCCTTCAAACCACTGTGCCTTTTCCCCTCTTCAAACTTTCCTTTCTCTTTAAGCTTATGATTATTCTTTCATTAGAGCATTTTGTGGTGCACTCTAAGGACAGCGAGATGAAATTTAAAAACACAAAATGAAACAACCAAAAACAGCGCAATTACACTCTCATGTTCTGCACAATACAATAATGTACAATTTGTAAGAAACTGAGCCAATATGCAGATTGACAATGAAGTTCACCATCAAGTTTCACTCTCTTCTGGAAGGGAAGGAGAGTAAAATTGAATATAGAATCACAAAATACATGAAATGAAATAAGCTTTTGCAAATGAAAGTTGCCTGTGAAAATAGTTTCCAGGTCTATGGTTTTAATTACTACATAAATGAATGGAAAAAACGGATTAAGGAATTTGCACAATTGTAACACATCATATTTGGAATTGCAGCATTTTTTTCAGCTACAATAGCATGGAGGCATAATCAAATAAAGTCCAACTGAACTGGATCCAGCTTCTCCCTCATGTTTCGGTTTTGTAGACAAGAATCTGAAATCATACTCCAGAGCATTCAGATGGGACTGCAACATGAAGTATCTGGCTGACTTTGCAAATCTTTCTCATTTCTTCTGAGGCTTTGGACTTTATGATTTGATTAAAACTGCTTATGAGTTCCAGTCATTCATCTCTGCTCATTTACCAGCTCTGTTTGTAAACAAGATTTCAAACACTGATTGAGCCACAAACCATGGTCTCCTCTACAGAAGAAGCCCAGTGACTAGACAAAACCATCTGGTTACAAAAGCAAAGCATGCACAGGAGCACAAGTGTTAAAACCACTCTTGTGCTCTTGTAAGAACTGGTTCATGTTTGGAAACACAATAACCCCTACAAATTCTAGAGCTTTTCATCCACAGCTAGAGTAGGTCTTTCATTTTTTTTCCCTTTCTTCTTTTGCTTTTCTTTTACTGCCATCCACACTGATTTTAGTCTGAATAAACTGCCCATGAGCAACTGCTCTTTACACTGCCTTCATGCAAGTCAGTTACCCAAGAAGAATGTAGCATGCTGTACCAGCTCATTCAGGTTTTTCTTCTTCAAGCCTAAAATCTCCCTAACTCCCCTCTCCTCCACAGGCCTGCTCTTCATCTCCAGACAGACTGAAATCTGGTAAATATTACACTTACAAGGTAACAGGTCTGGAATGCAAAGCATCTGAAGCTCAGCAGAGTCTCTTCTTGGCACCTCAATATACGTACTTTGTTGCCAACTGCCAAACAGTGTTCAACTGGCTTTATTCAATTCAAATGAAGATATTAAATCCCAGGACTGTAGAAATATGTTTACCAATCAAGACCACAGTTAAAAGAAACGCCTTCGTAAGGGAGGAGACAAATGCTACTTGCCTTTTTAGCATCCCTCAAAAGTACAGTGTCTTGAATAAACCTTTCAATCTGGAATATATGTTTACATTTTTGGTATCATCTTTCATAAATATAGGACAAGAAAAGGGAGATAAGGGGTGGTTTGGTGTGCTTTTTCCTCTCATAGAAGATCCCCCCTCGACAATATCTTCTGTACAACAGCAATGACCAACACATTCCAATCTCTGACATTTTATGGCAAGCTTTACAGAATGGTACTGTGAGCCAGCTGAAGGCCTTTCCTGGAGGGAGGGTCTGGCATATATCTGCCCTGCTTATACAGAACTAGTCCTAGTGTTCAATGAATTAGAGAAGCCAGACTGAAAGCATCTGTCTTTCACACTAAAGACAGAAGGTGCATTTACCTGGCCTCATCCTCGTGCACAAAAGATAGTGCTGATGCTAAGGAATAATAACAGACTTATAATGAAACAATTAAGTTCAAATTCTCTTTACAACCAAGCATTATTGAATACCATTACATAACACAGCTTGGGAAGGAAAACTTGAACTGTTTCTCACCTGCCAATTTAGGGCTAAATACAGGCTCAGTCTTGAAAAGTGCTAACTTCAAAGGTCTTCATTCAGAACTGCAAGACCCTCTGAAACTGGAAGAGTGCTTCTAAATTTAATATTTATTCCTATTAGCTTAATTACATTGATTAGATTCTTAACTTCCAGCATGAGTTACGAAGCGACTCTTCCCTCCCATGTGAATGAATGGCTGGCCTTGCCTACATATCAGTACTTACCCTGAACTATAGCTGGCTACATTGTAAAGACTTCTTTAAGCAAGATGTGCCAACTTGCTCAAGAAGCATTTATAGATCAGGATGGAAAAATTATAATATAGTGTGTAGAATTCAAAATGCAAGTAAGAAACAAACCCATCTTTCTCCTTCTTCCAAAACTATCAGTGGTCTCAGGAATTTTTGTCACTGTAACTAAAGGTAAATAGATTGTCTTCATATTGCAGATTATAGAATTGCCTACCTAAATGGTTTACCTGTCTGAAATGAAAACATTGCTCAATTAGAAGTGACTGTGAAAGGAGCAAAGACCCTGCTAAGACATTTACATAATAAGCCCAAACTAGAGGTGTCCAATATCTCGTCTGTGAAAAGGTGCTAATAATAAATGTCATCTTACCCCATGATAAAACTTTACCTCAGACATAACCTCACTAATCTACATTTAATCTACAAAGTGCTCATATATCTCAAGGCACTCTAAGGACTCTGAAAGGTTATACCGTTCTAACCTAATCCTCAGAAGCATGAAAGTTTACTCTCGTACTTTCACATGTGAGAAGTGCATTTCTTTACTGAAGCTAAGGAAAGAAGACTACTTCATAAGAACATGACTGTGAGACAGCTTGCCATGATACTAAAAACAAAACAAAACAAACAAAAAGCAACACCCACACACAAAACAATCAAACAAACAAAAAGACAACCAACTGACTGAAACACCCAAAGCCCATACCATGTCCTTTCAGCCTGCACAACAGGAGACAGCCAGCCCTTCCACCAAGGCATTGCCATGGTGTCTGCACTCTTGCAGGCATGCAAGGATGTAAGTCCTCTTCCACACAAGCCTCAGCGAAACCACTGTCATTTTGATGGCAGTGGAAAAAGCCAACCAAATGCCATTGAGCTGGTACTAAGTATCTCAGCTCAGTATTAGACGTATCAGAAACACAGAATATCTCTAACCAATGGCTCCATTTCAGCCCCTCCATGTTGACAGCAGACCTGGAACTGAGCAGCTCCTGAACTCAGTGCAGATTTTACCTCTCAGAATACCAAGTGGAAACAAGCAAAATCCAAAAAATCCTTTTTGAATCCAAAAAGACACCAATACTCAGCACAGATGTTTATGCAAGAACATCTGACTAATGGTAAGTAAGATCTTACCATTGCTTCTCAGACCATGTTGGTTCATTTGAACATTTTTTAAATATTTTTTTTATTTTTAACTCAGTGCTAGAAATGTTCTAAATACTGATGACTAGAAATGATTTACTCCAACAGACTACTTTTTACTCAAAACCACCCTCTTCCTGTCTGGTCTAAACTGTGGTCTCCAAGCTTTACTGGACCAAGCACACTGAGAGTTAGTTAATAACTCTGTTGTGAATAAGTGATACCCTCTCCAGCACACTTCAGAATGGTGATAAGTTAAAAAAAAAAGGCATTACAAAAACCCTACTGTTAAGAGTTTGAACTGATATTTGCTATTGCTTTTACAAAAACTTTGCTATTTCTGAAATATATATATATATATATATATATATATAAAATCATTTTTCTGAAAATTTTCAGGCTAACGTAGTACGATGTCCTAGACAGCTTTATAAGTCTTAAAACCATCCTGTTTCAAATATTGGTTAATGCAAATCTGGAAAGTTGCCTTGTCTAGAGTAAAATCACATACAGATTGAAAAAAGATTAAGTTTTCTTGTTACAATATGTGCCGTTTTTATATTTTAACCTTCTAGTGTTGGGAATAGAATAAGAGAGTTGTGGAAAAAGAAGGAGAACACAGAAGGGTACAGATTACTGCAACAGCTACTGCTGCAGGAATGTACAAGGTAGCAGAGGGAAGTACAGACACATTACCATCACTTTATAGTATGTTCCCTCCTTGTGACAGGTTGACAATTGAGAGATAAATGGCACAGGCTCCTACCACAATGGACACTCAGTTTTTGTCTGTACTACTCATAGCTGAGTGTTCATGTTTACAAGGCTAGTCTAATTTTCTGGCACCTAAATGGAAAAGCTGGATGGATCTAATTGGATTTTCCAAAGCGTAAGACAAATGTCTTTCACCAAGATGGATGCTAAGATTATCAGTTACTCAGAGTGTGGCTACCTGTTTCAGATTCATCTACAGAGAACTGGCTTCTAAGTACACATCACCAAGACTGAGCTTCTGATCCCTTATCATTGTTGAGTTGGTAGCTATCATTAAATGCCAACCAAACCTTCCTCACACCAAAGCAGACATCACTACAACAAAACTGCGGCACGAGGCAACTCCACATCAGAGATACCTGAGTGACAGGGGTACAAACAGAGCCCCCCAAACAGGCTCACAGAATTGCCACGAGAATGGAATTGGGCCCAAGCCTAACAACTGATGACTTTTTGCCTGCATTTCTTAATGGTGATTTTTGCTCAATTAATTTCAACCCTTTACTTCTAACTGAAATTTCACTTGTTCTGTTTTACTTTCTCAGTCTTCCCTTGAACAATAATTACCCCCCACCCAAAAAAAAAAAAAAAAAAAAAAAAAGCCTTTCTATTTCCAAGCAACTTACTTTCTGCTTTCCTGGGCATGCGTAAATGTTTGAGACAAAAATTCACTAGTGAAAGAGACATACATGCAAGCAAACACACACATACACACACATATATGCACGTGAAGAAACCAAAAATATAAAAGAATATATATTTCAGACTAACAAGATTATATCCAACTAAATATTAGAAAAAGATGTTCTGACCATTTATGGTTCAGAAGGATCCAAAACTAACGCAGACTCCAGACAGAGATCACATTCAGTGAAAGAACTCCACAAATTGCATCATATAACACCATGACTGCGATAAATAATATGGATAGCAATTACAGAATCAATGTCTGCATTTCTTAAAGATCAAAAAAGACTAGGAATGCATCAACTGCTTCTCAGAATAACCTAAAGAATGATTTTCAAACACATTAGTTCAAAGAAGCATGAGAACTACAGTGGTGCTTCACAGCGAGTTGTAAATTTTCTGCTCTATATGCATTATTAGTCATACTTCCAGCTGGTAGGGCTGTGCAGGTATTCAGCTGACCGATGTCTACAGAATTAGGGCTCCAGAAATACTTTTTATTGCTTTAGTCACATGGTGCTGGCTCAGATTACACAGGATACTTAAGCTTCTGAAGAACCATATTCAGAAGGAACACCAATCATGCTGGAAAGTAGGTTGTGAAACGGAATTGTCCAGAGGGTTGTTGTTGAGTTTGGGTGTTTCATTTTGTTTAAAGCACTGGTTGTATACCCTGGAGGCAGAGTCCTTATAAATGCTGATACAGAAGAACATGTGACAGTGAACTATTATAAATATTTACATAAAACATGGTATGCTTCAGGTGTATTCTAGCTACACCAGGCCCAAGGGTAGCTTACTATTGAAAGGAAGCATTTCAGAGGTGGAAGTTCAGAAATCATGATGGAGGTGTCTGCATAATTTACATAAGAATTAAATCTATAATCACGAGGCAGTGATGCCTTTTTCCTGGCTTCATATACTGAATACACAGATAATAATATACTACAGGACGACACATTCTGATAAGAAGTATAGGAAAACAGCTAACCACCCTATAGTCATGCCAAGTAACAAAGAACAAATATTTGCCACTTTCGAATTTAAACAGAAGTGGCAATAGGTTCTTTTACATATACAGAAGCTTTACTGGAGTCTAGAAAGAGCAAAACCATAATAAGACATAAATGCAAATATTAAAATGACTGAGATGAATACTGGCTGAATTGCAAGGCCAATGCAAGAAAACAGAAGCTGGTAGTATAAGGCAGATAAATGATTTCTTGCTGCAACACTGCAGCAGAAATAACATGCTCTCAGATTGCAAGGAAAGGTGAAGATAAGTCTGCTACTACAGAAATTAACTGGGATCACATCAAGAATCTTCCTTTTAGTGCTGGACATCTCTTTCCATTAGGGCTGTGGTAAAATGGGCAGAAATTATAACTGAGAAAGATCTGTAGGATCCAAATTCTGATAAAGTCCACAGTCCTGCTAAAAGATAGTCCAAAGTCCTGATAAAATACAACAAAGATTGAATATCTGTACAAAAGGCAATAGAATGGGTCAAAACTCAACCATGCAGAGACATCTGAAGCCCATAATCATCAAAAACTGATAGCATTTTTTATGGCAGTAACACCATTCCCTTGGAATCCACCCTGTTCATTAAGTGAAGTTATAGAACTGCTGCGTTGCTTTTTTTTTTTTTTTTTTGTCATTCCTGGCCTCACAACAATAAATACCGAGAGGAGGAGTGGACCAGAAAGAATAAAGTGAAGTGAAAGAACCACCCCACCAAAAAAAAAACAAATCAAACCAAAAAACTACCTCACGATGCACATGATGCAAATTTAGCATCTCCTTAGACTTTGATATTCAGTGTAGTTTTCTACTCCGTTTGCCATGGTTACATATTTCACCTGGCTATAGCTGGCAGTTAACTGTCTGTTTTAAATTAATAACCCATGGGGCCTCTAAAAGTAGTGGGAATGGTAACTTCTAAAGACTTGTGTACTTGGCTTTTACAAGTAGACTAAATGAAAAAGGACACACCAGTAGTGGTGGAGAGAGACCGCTTTCCAAGCAGATTCTTTGTAACCTCAAATTCTTTGTTGTGCCTACCCTAGTATGTATAAACCTGAGCTCTCATCAATATTGTCTAGAAGGAAGGAATAATCAGTGATTTCTCACACAAAAACACCTGTAAGTTTGAGGGAGATTTTTTGTTTCCTGTTAGTGGTCACTACAAAAACTTCCCTGCCTCTGTATATGACATGGTGAAGAGTATTGTAGATTGTAGAATATCCTGAGTTGGAATGGACCCACAGGGAATATGAAAAGATAAGTCTTCAATTACAACAAAGTTCACAACAACATCACCATTTGAGTGTTCTAATGAGATGCACAAAGCTGCACATGAATGAGTTTAAAATAACTTCACTGCTAGTGAATTTGGAATGATCTCCTTGAAACAATATCACAGCTGTACCATGTGAGGCTCCACGAGGGTGAAGCTTTCCCCTAAATAAGCGTGTAGAACTCCCACAGGTTAAAATGGAAGTTACATACACACATAGTTGTTAAGGGTGGGAAACAGCCTGTGGCTAGGTGTTAACACATCCATTACAAATCCCTGTTCCCCAGGGCTTAGAACCATGCTGTAAACATTTGTAATTAACTATGGCACACCAACCCTCAAGATTTGCCAATTATAAAAATTAAAACGTTGCAACTGAATTCAAGAAGGAATCAAAAGAAATGCTGTGCGAGTGCACTGGAAGCACACTCTGCTCAGCTGAAAGAAATCAGGGCTGTTCCCCCACACTGGGAACAACTGAAGTTATGGGAGCTAGGGATTCAGCTTCTGACCATGTAAGTTCATTCTGAAAATCAGACACCAAGCTGTTAAGTACGTGAACACCTGCTTATGATAAAACACATCTCTGGTTAAACTGTGTCCCTTCTTCCCTAAAGCACTGCAAATACATAATGCCTCTTCCCCCTTGTCAGCCATCCCAAGGGTGGAGGGAAGGACGCATGGATACAGTAGATGAACCACTGAGACTGAAACAAAAAGGAAGAGAGGAAAGATAGAAAAGATGAGCTTGTCTACAAAGTAACACAGTCCATGGGATCATTTGTAGGCCACTCGACAAATAGTGCTCAGAAACCATTAATAATCAGAGGATATGAAGCACCACTATCATGGAGACCTGGGACAGGTGCCATGCACCTCAACATACAACTCAAGCACTACCTATCCAAAGAAGCAAAGGCTGAAGAACTTGTCATATTTTGTTTCTCATAAATATCAATTGTATGATCTGGAATAGCAAACCCAGCCAATGTTGGACACTCAGTCAGAAAGATGATACCACTGTGTTTTGGTTTCTTGAAGAGAGTATGAAAAAGTTACTCTCAATTCATTTGGTTATTTCAAAATAGGGGCATGAATCATAGAATCATATAATGGTTTTGGTTGGAAGGGACCTTAAAGATCATCTAATTCCAACCCCCTGCCATGGGCAGGGACACCTCCCACTAGACCAGGTTGCTCAAAGCCCCATCCAAACTGGCCTTGAACACTTCCAGGGGTGTAGCAGTGATGAAGAAAAATGCTCATAAGTTACTTCTCCATTCTCTTCATAGCTTCCATTTCTGAAAGGGCATCAAATCCCAATTCCATCTGAAAAAAGGATCAGCAATGCAAATGTAAGACGGGGGTCAGAGCTGATGTTTATTCCTCTGATAGGCTCCTGTGAGAATTTGTAGAAACCCTGAGTAACAGATAGTAAAGAATGCTACTTAACATGCCTTGAAAGTGTGGTGGTGACACTTAAAAATTGACAAGTGGCTTTTACATGGTCATTAAGTCAGTCCACTGTTTGCAATCTATTTCCACAGAAGGGATTCCTGAGGTCTGTCTCAGTTCTCCAAGTGCAGAGCAAGCTACAAAGCCAACTGAGCATTTGGTGAACAAGGGCTGCAGCACAGTGTAAAAACAGACATGCTTAAGCTATGCTTGGAGGCACAGACATATGACCCACAGTAAGGTAGTTCAGTTTCAGTCCTGCCATCCACTCTCCTATCCTTCTTTTACAAAAAATGCAGGGCCAATGCACACCTTTGGACGCAAAGGACTGTGGACACCTGCACTATTTGTTTGACTTACCTTGATTTTTGAAAAGTTCTGCCACAGATTAATACGTTAACCCTTACCTGTCTTAGTGTTCCTCATTGCTTCTAGTAGCAACTAAATTTAAGAAAAGATAGCTTTAAATGGAATATAGTCTCATATATGTAATAGCAGAAGGCTGGGTTAGGATACATACTATCTATTACAAATGGAAAATAAGTAATGAGGAATTAAAGACAGAACTAGAGTGGAAAAATATTCAAATGAACTATTTGTTAGCACCTAGAAGAAAGAAAACAAGGAGTTGAGTAACAGCTCACATGGACTTGTCAAAAGCAATTAGTGTCCAAACAACCTGAAATGCCTTCAGGACTGGATAACAAGCTTTGCAAATAGTGGAGACACCACATATGACATTTATCTTAACTTCAGTAAGTTTGGGCGCTTGACATGCCCATTAGCAAATGGGGGAAATATGGTCTAGACAAAAAATACAGTAGGCAGGCTGCAAGACTGGAAAAATGGACTGAGAAAGCATCTGAGAACCATCTATCTAACTAGGTTCTGCAGAGCAATAAAACACAAATTAACAAGTAAATTTGTGTGTCTCAGCCAAAACAAGAGAAGACTGAAGGTGTCACAATAAAAGAACCGTCAGCTATGTCAACAGCTGCTGCAAAAAGCAGGGGAACAATCCATTTTCCATGTCCGTGCTGGATGAATCATGGGTAGTTCCAAGCTGCATCAAGGAACATCTGTGCCAGCTGTCACAAAAAACCTTTGGACATTGAGGATAATGAAACTCTAGAACAGGTTGCACAAGGAGGCTGTGGTGGCATCTGGAAGCCTTTAGGAAAAGGTTGCACAAATATCTATCTGGAATATTATGGCTGTAGTCTACAACCTCTTCTAATGCAAGACCAGCTGAGCAGATTCTTGAAGTCACTCCAGCTGTGTGTTTCTTCTGTGATAACGGGCTGCTGGCAAACAGCTTACATTTCTGAACAAGCTTTATGAATACATCTATTGATACCTACATACGTCAGATATGTTTATGCAAAGTAATTCAGGAATGTATGTCATTAGGTCAGGTCCCAGAGGGCACAGATCAATACATCAACTCCACTAACATAAACAGAGCTGCACACCAGCCAGCCAGAACCTGGCCCAGTGTGCAGCAAGGTAATAACAGCTGTGAGAAGGGAGCTGAAGCTGTCAGGCACAGAAAGCTTCTATGGCAGCCCATGTGAAGGAGAGGCTCCTAAAACCCCTTCTGTGGGAATGACTTGTACATGCTATTAAATACAGATATACAGACAAACTTAAACATTTAACATTTCCTGCATAATCCATTTAGAAGCCTGCTGCAACTGTCCTGCAACTACAGAGCTAATAAACTTTAACAGCTCCTTAAGATAAGGAGATAAGCCCTGTGTTAAAATAATTTATACCAAAACATTTGAAATGTGTAATAATGCAAACATAAAGAGCAAAATCTCTGTGGTATTACTGTTAAGTCCATGCTTAAAATAACACCACATATAATTATGACTAATACTCCAACCCCTGGTCTTGAATTCCCCAAATTATGATGCTACATTGTACACTGCTTTCCTCCACTGGTGATTCATTATCTTGGGTTAGCTTGTTAGAAAATAAATATATTCAGTATGAAGAGTAATGGTGAAGTCTTAGTAAAATTACTACGATATGCTTCTTTCTTAGTCTTTGGCATTATTTCATCCTAAACTTTGAACTTGCTTGCTTTTCCTGATGTGCATTTCAAATTTAAAATGAAATGGGCCAATAGCTGAAGCCAAAAGTTTGACCTCTAGTATAACTGTTGTAATCTTCTGGGGAAATATCTTCTTGACTCTAAATTTCTCTTTTCAGACTCACCATGCTGCTGATGAGAAATAAGTTATTGGAGCTGTAAGGTCATTATTAATGACTGGCCTTGAAAAAGGAAACAACAACAACAACAAAACAAACACCAGTAGCACTGAATGGCACATGAAGTTTTCTCCATTTCTGATGTACAATTGCTTCCTAAGATAAGGATGCTGGACTAGCACAGACATGAGAAGATGAACACTATCACATGAAGACATATTTTAGTTCGTATTAAAGCCTCTTTCTGAGCACACATGCCCTTGGCAGTGTAACTGATTATACCATGGAGCATCTTTATCTGACTTGTCAGTTTAGATGGGAAGGTCTGCAGGGCTGGGAAAAGTACATCAAGATCAACAGCGCCTCTCACAACAGGGTCCTGATCTCTCACTGGGGCTTGAGCAACTACCGTAACACAAATCTTACAGCATTCTTCACTTTGCCTCAATTGGATAGTGTTGTTAGATGGACGCAGCATGTTTCTATCAAGAAATATTTGGCTGCACTTCCACTAGAGTGAAATGATCCCTGTAAATACATGGACAAATTGTGGCTGGCCCTTGGCTCTTCACATCAGAAAACCTTTCTGTCAGCAGCTGCAATATGGGGTGAAAGTTGGCTGATGCACTAGCAGGACCAGAATGGGAGCAAAGAAAAGGATCTCTGTTACAGGAGCTGTGGAGAGCCCTGACTCACTAAACGTGGGCAGTTACAGCCTCCCCAGCTGGACTGTTCCTATCCATGGATGTTTTACTTAGCACCTCTCAATAAGAAGGAGGAGAAAAAAAGAAAAAAAAAAAAAAAGGATATACAGAGTGAAGTTCTTTCTCTTTTTCCATTTTTCCGGCACAGAAGAACAAGACTCCTTTCACATCATTTTTTTTCCTTGGTGACATCAATAAAAGTTTAAATTCCTTGTCAAAAGTGATGAGAAAATTATTAATGACCCAGCACAGCTGCCAATGCCCTTGAACTAAGAGTGCTTGTGCCTACCTGCTTGGCTGTCAGTACCCAAAAATGGTACTGCTGCTTCACAATGCTGAAGGTAAAATGGGTATTCTCATACTTGATGTTAACAAAGTCTCTAAAACAGAAGGGTTCCAGGCTCTTCCAATTTCCACTCAGAAACATGAATTCTTACCAGAAAGACTTTGATGGAGAAAACACTGTCTTCACAGCACAGATGTGATGTATTTGCTCTGGGTTGTACTGGCTGCTTTTGGCCAAGTCAGCCATGAGCAATTTTGGAGTCCAACCTCAAGAGCACAAATTGCATCAATCCAATCTGGAAGCGTGTAAAGCTCAGCTCACCATACCCAGAATTTCACAATAACACGTAAATAAAACCCCTTCCATGTATCAAAGAAATTGTTGCTCCCCACCTCCACCCCACCCCTTGGGAAATTTCTTCATCTTGACACCGAGTTTTCCTTTGTCACTGTTGATGCTAGTATAACAATTGGTTCCTTGGATGAATTACTTTTCGTCACCACTGGTTCTGTCAGTTGTGACTTTAGCTTAAGCCAGAAATCTCTCATCATTCACTGACTTCACTCAAGGTAAAAGCTGAACCAGCAGAGAAACAGATAAATATATCACTTACAAAGGCAGCATGAGAATCCATGGCATCTCCAGATCTCTCTGAAATGCCTTCGGAAAAAGGTAAGAGAAAACTGACAGATTTAGGTATGTCAACCCTGAAGGCAAACCATAGAAAGCATTCTCCATAGTAGTCATTTTCACACCAGGACCTTTTCTAAAACATGTTTGTGATGAAACCATGAAAAAGGACAGATGCTTCCAAACTTCCCAGAGGTGCAGAAGAGAACTCTTTTCTCTCATATATTTCTGATGAAGACCCCAACAGTGGAGACTGAAGGACTGAGTTTAATTGGGTTTTACCAAGAAATCTGCAAAACTTCATTTCAAAGAATAATCCATGAAATAAAGGATTTGCAATGTTGCTGATAGCAACTTGTTTGCAGGTCACCAAATACAAATACAGTGCTGAAGTACTCCTCCAGTCCAGCACTTCACCTCAGCAAAAAGGCTCAGATATCCTACAACACTCAGGGCTCCAGAACCAAACAAACAAATCCAAATGTCTCCAGAACTTCAAAAAAGAACGTATATATGTGTATCTGCATGTGTATACAAACACACAGAGGAATCAGAATGTTACAGTATGCATCCAATCCTAAACATGATGATGCAGGATAAAGCACAGACCTAGATCCCATTTGTAATACAAGAATCATATGTGCATGATTATACAAAGAAGGGAGGACTCGTTGAAGGCAACGGTGATGGTGACAAGGCACATGGGAGCGCCCATCCTCCCTTATTCAAATCACACATGCAAACTTGCTCTGAATTGTCCAGCACCGACCAATATTTCTTCATCTATTACTATTCATAAGACCAAGTAGCTCCTTTTTATTAAAAAAGAAAAAAAAATGAAAAAAAAAGAATAAAATGGTGGATGTCACTGCTCAGCTATTTGAACTGGAAGATATAAAAGCAGTTAGGAGATTTCAACATTGCCTTGCAGAGAGTGGAGGAGATGAAAGCGAGTCCCACGGCACAGGCTCTGTTCCTCTCGCCCCACCTCTGCCAGGAAGCGCTCCTGTTCCCCTGGCAAGCTGTGCAGCTGGCTGCCTTCTCCTGCTCAGCCAAGGGTCCAGGGAACAGCGTTTCCAAACTATTCCCTGGCTAGAGGAGGAAATGAAAGCAAGTCATTTTCAAGAAAAGCAGGTTGGATTGTCCAACTCTTCCACTCTGGGGAACAAAAAAAAAAAAAAAAAACGAAAAAGAAGGAAAAAAATAGAATTATACAAGAACTAAAAGTGTAATGGAGAAGGAAAGCCAAAAGAAAACTGTACATTTTTTTGTGTTGCAGAGAATTCAAGATTCACAGACTGAAAGCACTGACAACACGTCTTTAAATGATTAAGATAAAGACAGTGGGCAACAGATGAATGTTAGAGACAGAAGGAAGTGAAAGTTTTTAACCACATTAAAATCAGGCAATCTTTCCTGCTTCATAACAATAATTGCAATTAAAATGATTTACACCCTGCTCCAGTACAAACCAGGAATAGAAAAGCTCAGAGAAGGTAATCCTTTGTTAAGGAGAGCTCCCCAGCCTGCAGAAATTAATGCCACTAAGCTGACTGGATGCAGGAAATGCACACTTGCCTGCCCAAATGGAGGCGTTCAGCTTTCATCTCAGTTTTTCACCCAAACTGGTCTAGGTAGCTCCCAGTCAGCTCTTTTCTAAAGATCCCTAAATGTTTCACAGACTGTATGGCTGCTCACTGAGGCCTGAGAGTGTTATGGAGATGGACATGGAGTGATGCAGAACACTGCAGAACAAACAGAACAGTGAAATAGAGCCTTTAGGAGCTTATCTGAAGGGCTTCATGTACGACTGGCCCCAAGTCATGATATAAAATCCTGGCTATCAGAAGATTACTTTCAAAAAGCTGGTTATTCTGCTTAATAGAGTAACATGTCAAAAAAAGATTATTTCCTGAAGGTATGTGGTAGAATTGACTTCAGTTTAGCTTCAAGAGAACAGACTCAAAGAGAAAATCAATTATTATTTAAGTATAGACATCCCTAATTCCAAGGTCCTTTAACTAAGTCCTAATTGCTGGGATGAATTATGATCCATCCTGTCACCTACACTATTTTTAACACATTATTTACAGACTAAGGGCTCTGATATCAGGGTGGGATAGCCTTTCCACTGACTGCTTTGCAACGTGGAGTCACTAGCCAAGTCAGCGACTTACAACTCTCCTATACCTTGCGCTAATGAATGTGAAAAAGAAACCTGAAAGCACTATTTGTCTTCCAAACTTAGAATTTCTTGCCACAGAACTAACCTCACAACTGGAGCATCCAATCTATTACTCTTTTCAGAGGAGAGCTGCTGACTGTATGCGTGCTGCATACATCATTACCACCTACTTCCTACCCCCGAGTTAGGAGCTGTAGGAAGCAACTCTCCCACCAGTACAAGGGCATCCAATTTAGTAAGGTCAGGCCTTTATATCTCATTCCTGATGAGATATTATAACACTCTGATCAGCCGGTTTCTAAAGACCTCTTATTTTAGGCACCTTTCAACCACATTTGTTGATTGTGGAATTGTGTAAGACCTCTCAGGTCAGAAAACTGAGACAGAAACTGAGTGCAACTACAAGAAAAAAATTAAAAACCACAACATTACAAGCAAAAGTAAAAGCTGCTGAGACCTACTATACATCAGAAAATAAGAACTGCAGATAACAGATGAGAAAATCAGAGAATCATAGAATCATTCAGGTTGGAAAAGACCTCTAAATCATCTAGTCCAACATTTTACCTAGTACTGACAAGTCCACCACTAAACCACGTGACTACATTCTACATCTACATGTTTCTCAAAGACCTCCAGGGATGGTGACTCAACCACTTCCCTGAGCTGCCTATTCCAATGCCTCACAACCCTTTCAGTAAAGAAATTTCTCCTAATATCCAACCTCAACCTCCCCTGGCACAATTTGAGGTCTTGTCTTTATCACTTGGTGCTTGGGAGAAGAGCCCGATCCCTACCTTAAAGGAGGTTGTAGTGAGGTGATTGTAAAGTACAATAAGGTCTCCCCTGAGCCTTCTTTTCTCCAAGCTAAACAACCCCAGTTCCCTCAGCCGCTCCTCACAGGACTTGTGTTCCAGGCCCTTCACCAGCTTCGTAGCCCTTCTCTGGACATGCCCCAGGGCCTTGATGGCCTTCTTGTAGTGAAGGGCCAAAAACCGAACACAGTATTTGAGGTGCGGCCTCATCAGAACTGAGCAGAGGGACAATCACCTCCCTGCTCCAGCTGACCACACTATTTCTTATACAAGCCAGGATGCTGTTGGCCTTCTTGGCCACCTGAGCACGCTGCTGGCTCATATTCAGCTGGCCACTGACCAGTACCCCCAGCGCCATTTCCACCAGGCAGCTTTCCAGCTACTCTTCCCGCAGCCTGTAGTGTTGCCTGGGGCTGTGCCCCAAGTGGAGGACCTGGCACTTGTTGAACCTCATATGGCTGGTCTCAGCCCATCGGTACAGCCTATCCAGATCCCTCTTCAGAGCCTTCCTACCCTTGAGCAGATCAACGCTTGTGCCTAACTTGCTGTCATCTGCAAACATACTAAGGGTACGTTCATCCAGATCATTGATAATGATATTGAAGAGAACTGGCCCTAGCACTGTGCCCTGGCGGACACCACTAGTGACCGGCCTCCAACTGGATTTTACTCCATTTACCATGACTCTTTGGGCCTGGCCACCCAGCCAGTTTTTAACCCAACGAAGCATATACCAATCCAACCCTTGAGCAGCCAAGGCAAAATGAAGTGGGCACAAAAGCTTCATGGCCAAGAAATTTAAAGATGACATTTACATAAGTACTAAGGAAGTTTAATAATGACATTCATTCAGTACATGATAAAAACTGTTAAAGTTAATTGCACAGAAATATGAAATACACTTCTGTAGATAAAAAAGCCAGGCAGCCTTAAGGTGAAAAGATGTTTGTTTTTTTTTTGTTCCAGCAGCAAATCAAAAGATCTTAAAACAACAGCTACTACAGTAAGACATTGTGAAATGAGCAAGACCAAATAACTTGTAAAAGACTTTGTAAAGAGCTGTTCAAGGAACTATCTAAATCATTAAAACTGTCTCAATAGATCCCAAGCACCTGAAAATATCTTAAGGATTATATTTGAAGAGACATATTTGCTAATATACAGTGCCTAAACAGGGTAACCCATGCTATCTCACATATACAGTCAGCTTTATATTGATCCGAGACTAAATATGCAAAGCACAGGAATGAGAATCAACTCATAGGAACTGAAGGAGTATAAACAACACAAAAACAGATCCAATTGGTCCAGGGTCTTAGTGAGTGAGACAGGTAGTCCTGTTGATAAGACAAGTGTTTTAATATAATATACTTGCATAGCTGTAAGACATTTAAGCTGGTGTTACATGATGATTTCATTAAGAAACAGGAACAGCAGGACATCAACATGGCCATGCAGTAAAGGAATCAAAGCCATGCTTTTTTTATGAGAGTCAAAATATAATGGTAGACAGGAAACCACTATTGAGAGACAGGCTTCTAACAAGGTCCCATAAGATTCATTTTACAGTCTTCTACTATTTAATATTTTTATCAGTGACCTAGAAGGAAACTAAGCCATTATTAACCAACTGCAGATGAAATAATTACAGGGATGTGACAAATAATGAAGATAACACATCACAAATACCAGTGAGTTGAATTGCTTGGTACATACAGATATGAAGATGTAAATGTCAGTCGAATCAATATAAAAAATATAACCCTAGGAAGAGAGAATCTAGATCATACTTACAGAGTAGGGGATTTCATCCTGAGAGTCAATGCCTCTGAAAAGATTTGGGGAGGGGAGGGCCCCAGTGGATAACTAGCCAAATATGCATTTTTATTTCTTCTAGCAGAGTTCCCAGCTCTACTACTGAAATTAGCTGTATAAATTGTGGAATAATGAATAAGAACAGAGAGGCTGTAATATGAATGTGTTTGATTACAGCACAGTCACTGCTGAAATACTCTGTAATACTGTTATCCACAATCCCAGCAGTATATGCGTAGAGCAAAGAAGTTTCAGAGGGTAGCTGCGAGAATGACTACGAAGGGGCTGGGAAGTGTCTCAAGCAGTACAGCATATTAAATTTAAAACTAGCTCAAAAAAACTCTAAGGGTCTGAAACATACCCAAAGCTGGGTAGCTGAATAAAGCAGCCCACACTGAGCTTAAGGCTGCCCCATTTCAGGGTCTTCTAGGAGCCAAGACGCTTGCTCACAGCAAAATCATAGAAACATTCAGGCTGGAAAAGACCTTCAAGATCATCACGTCCAACCATCATCGTCTCTTACTGGCATACCCACGTCTCATAAATGCCTCCAGGAATGAGGACTCCAACACTTCCCTGGGCAGCCTGTTCTAATGCTTGACCACCCTCTGCATGAAGAAATTCTTCCTAACATCCAGTCTAAAACTCCCCTGGCACAACTTGAGACAGTTTCCTTGTTTTCTGTTGCAGAAAAGAGACTGACAACTCCTCACTGCAACCTCCTTTCATGTAGTTGTAAAGAGCAATGAGGTCTCCCCTCAGCCTCCTCTGCTCTGGAGTAAACAGCCCCAGCTCCCTCAGCTGTTCCTCAACGTGTCTTCTAGTTCTTTCATCAGCTTGGTTGCTTTCTCTGCACTACACTGCTTTTTTGGGCAGCTCAATATCCTTCTTGTAGTGAGGGGCCCAAAACTGACCACAATACTCAAGGTGCAGTCTCACCATTGCTAAGCACAGACGGACAATCATGGAATCATAGAATGGTTTGGGTTGGAAGGGACCTTAAAGATCATCTAATTCCCACCCCCCCACACCCTCCCACCCCGCCATGAGCAGGGACACCTCCCACTAGACCAGGTTGATCAAAGTGCCATCCAACCTGGCCTTGAACACTTCCAGGCATGGGGCATACACAACTTCTCTAGGCAACCTGGTCCAGGGACTCACCACCCCATAGTAAAGAATTTCTTCCCCATATCTAATCTAAAACTACCCTTCTTTAGTTTAAAACCATTACCCCTTGTCCTATCCCTACAGTCCCTGACAAAGAGTCCCTCCCCAGCTTTCTTGTAGGCCCCCTTCAAGTACTGGAAGGCCTCTGTAAGGTCCCTCTGGAGCCTTCTCTTCTCCAGGCTGAACAGCTCCAACTCTCTCAGCCTGTCTTCATAGGAGAGGTGCTCCGGCACTTTGATGATCTTTGTGACCCTCCTCTGGACTTGCTCCAATAGGTCCATGTCCTTCTTGGGCTGGAGGCCTGAGAGCTGAAAGCAGTGCTCCAGGTTGGGTCTCATAAGAGCAGAGTAGAGAGGGAGAATCATCTTCCTTGATGTGCTGGCCATACTTCATTTGGTGCAGTCCAGGATACGGTTGGCTTTCTGGACTGCAAGTGCACATTCCTGGCTCATGTTGAGCTTCTCATCAACCAACACCCCCAGGTCTTTCTCCTCGGGGCTGCCCTCAATCCACTCTCCACCCAGCCTGTATTTGTGCTTGGGATTGCCCCAACCCAGGTGCAGAGCCTCACACTTGTCCTTGTTAAACTTCATGAGGTTCATACAGGTCCACCTCTCAAGCCTGTCCAGGTCCCTGTGGATGGCATCTCTTCCCTTGAGTATGTCAGTCGCACCACTCAGCTTGGTGTCATCCACAGACTTGCTGAGGGTGCACTCGATCCCACTGTCCATCTCACCAACAAAGATTTTAAACAGTGCCGGTCCCAATACTGATCCCTGAGGAACACCACTCATTATTGATCTCCACTTGGACATTGATTTGTTGACCACAGCTCTTTGAGTGTGATCATCCAACCAATTCCTTATTCACCAAGTGGTCCATTTGTCAAATCCACATCTCTCCAATTTAGAGACAAGGACATCATGTGGAACAGTGTCCAATGCTTTGCACAAGTCCAAGTAGATGATGTCAGTTGCTCTTCCCCTATCCACCAATGTTGTAACCCCGTTGTAGAAGGCCACCAGATTTGTCAGGCATGATCTGCCCTCAGTGAAGCCATGTTGGCTATCACCAGTCAGCTCATTATTTTCCATGTGCCTTATCACAGTTTCCAGGAGAATCTGCTCCATGATCCCCCATGGCACATAGGTGAGACTGACAGGGCTGTAGTTTGCTGGGTCTTCCTTTTTTCCCTTTTCAAAAATGGGGGTTATGTTTCCCCTCTTCCAGTCAGTGGGAACTGGACCGCCACAACTTGTCAAATAGGATGGACAGTGGCTTAGCAACTAAAAACACCAGTTCCCTCAGGACTTGTGGACGGATCACATCAGGTCAAATTCCTAGAGAGGGCCTACAAGAAAACTGGGGAGGGGCTCCTTTTCAGGGAGTGCAGTGATAGGACAAGGGGGAGTGGCTTTAAACTAAAAGAAGGTAGACTTGGATTAGACATTAGGAAGAGAGTCTTTACTATGAGGGTGGTAAATCACTGGACCAGGTTGCCTAGAGAAGTTGTGGATGCCCCATGCCTGGAAGTGTTCAAGGCCAGGTTGGATGGGGCTTTGAGCAACCTAGTCTAGTGAGAAGTATCTCACATAGAACCATTCTATGATTTGATGACTCATGCACCTTTAAGTTCCTTAGAGGTCTTGAACCTGATCCTCTCCTACACTGGGTGGTTCTTCATTCTCCCAGTCGCTGCCTTTGCCTTCTGGGCCTTGGGCTATGTAGCTAGAGCACTTGCCAGTGAAGGCTGAGGCAAAAAAGTCATTGAGTACCTCAGCCCTCTCCATATCCTGGGTAACCAGGTCTTCTGTTTCCTTTCAGAGCGGGCCCACAATTTCCCTAGTCTTCCTTTTAACACTGATGTACCTATAGAAGCATTTCTTGTTGCCCTTAATGTCCCTGGCCGAATTTACTTCTAAAAGGACCTTCGCTTTCCTAACCTGATCCCTGGTTGCTCAGACAATTTCTTTGTTTTCCTTCCAGGCTACCTGTCCTTGCTTCCACCCTCTGTAGGCCTCATTTTTCTGCTTGAGTTTGGCCTAGAGCTCCTTGTTCATCCATGCAGGCCTCCTGGTGTTTCTACCTGACTTCCTCTTTGTTGAGATGCATTGCTGCTGAGCTTGGAGGAGATGATCCTTGAATATTAATCAGCTTTCTTGGGCCCCTCTTCCCTCCAGGGCTCTGGCCTACAGTACTTTACCAAACAGATCCCTGAAGAGGACAAGGTCTGCTCTCCTGAAGTGCAGGTTACTAACTTGTTGTGTACCCTCAGGATCATGAACTCCACCAAGACTGCCCTTGAGTTTTACATTTCCCACCATGCCCTCCTTGTTGGTGAGAATTAGGTCCAGCATAGCACCCCTCCTCATTGGCTCCTCCATCACGTGGAGAAGGAAGTTATCATCAATGCATTCCAAGAACTTCCTGGATTGCCTATGCCCTACTGTGCTGTCCCTCCAACAGATATTGGGGTGGTTGAAGTCCCCCATGAGAATCAGGGCTTGTGAACAAGCTGCTTCTATCCATCTATAGAGGGCCTCATCTGCTTGGTCTTCCTGATCACTTCCCAATTCCTTCTGACCACACTATTTCTGATACAAACCAGGATGACACTGGCCTTCTTGGCCACCTGGGCACACTGCTGTCTCATGTTCAGCTGGCTGCTGACCAGCACCCCTAGGTCCTTTTCCGCTGGGCAACTTTCCAGCCACTCCTCCCCAGGCCGGTACCACTGCATGGGGTTGCTATGACCTAAGGGCAGCACCCGGCATGTAGCTTTGTTCAACCGCATGCAATTGGACTTGACCCATTGAAGTAACCTATTCAGATCCCTCTGTAGAGACTTCCTACCCTCAATCAGATCAACCGCCCCAACTATCCACCAGACTTCCTTCTCCTGCAAGTGCCTACACAATGGACACAAATTTGACAGTGGTCTTTGAAATAGCAAGTGAAGACTTAAACCACATTAAAGGCTAGAACTTGAAGCTCAACAACTTAAAACACTAAGATTCTTTTTTCTAATGAATATAATTAATCACCGGAAAAATCTACCAGATGTTATTTGAAGACCTTTTTAAAAAGGAATTAATTCAGATAATTCTATGGCCTGGAAAACACACATAGGAAGACTGGAAGACCATCAAGGTAGCATCTAGCTTTAATTGATCAGTGTCCATTCAGAGCCTCCCAGAGCAACATGAGTCTCATTCTTCCTAAAGCACAGTACCGTGCTCATTAGCTATGAGCAGACCTGGAACTTTATATCCCAAGCAGAACATCTCCTCCCTGCTGAAAGGAGTATCTACTTCAGTTGAGAGGTAATACTAAGGTTCACCCAGAAACTGGCTTGCAGGCCTGGCTGTCATTACACTAAGGTATTTCACATCCTGTGACTGTAATTTGCCTTATATTAAATAAGAATCAAGCCCTTTGGTTTTTATGCCACACCAAATTGAGATGAAGTCTTGCTCCAAAATGACATAAGAAGTGCCACAATAGAGATGATTTTCTTAGATAAAATATAAACCAAGTTCTATTTCTTTTTCTCTTTTGCCTCATATTTCTTTATTTGTAAGACCTGTGGAGGCTGTTGAGTATTCCCAGGCTTGAAAAATATGTAGTACAAACATGATACAAAACAGCATCCAAGACATTTCTGATCAGCAAAGCAGGTTTACTTGACTCAGGCTTTATCTAAATAAAAGGCTAGGATTCTAAAAGCCTACAAAGGAACCAGCAGGAGTGAAATTCCTAACTCCTTTAGGTGCTTTTTAAAACCCCAGCCACAATGATGGTTCTGCTTGCCTAAACAATCACTGCACAGATTCCGGTTTCAACAACACAAGGAAAAATCTGGAGTGGCTTTACCAACTCAAAATTAATTTGTTCTGACTTTTCATCCACGTAAAAAAAAAAAAAAAGTACCTCTGAAGTTAACTCATTATTTCATGAGGCACTTTGTGACATACCAAGTCAGAAAGGCTTAATGTAAAACCACATGCACTTCCATGCTATAAGCACAGCTCTTGTTCCCGAACTACTTGGCTTTCCAGCTTGTAAACTCAGCATTTATCAAGCAGCAAATTGACTTTCAGAAGTTGTTTTCCTGGCTCTGGATCTATTCAGAACTGACTTTCAAGATTTTATTGATAACATAAAAACACCTTGTTGGCTTAGGCCTGACCTTTCTTTACAGTCCATTGCTTAGGGATTTGCCACATTCTTATTCACAGCCTTCAGATTCCCCCCCTGCTCAGGGCGCCAAGGTCTGATTTTATCCTTGTTTGTAAGAAGCCTCTGGATGTGGAGTGATGAGCTTCTAGACAAAAACTCACTGTGGGGAGGGTGATAGACATATATCATGGCATGTTTATTTGCCAAGACCTTTGCAGTCATATGGTCATTTATTTTAGATAGGGGGAGGTGTGGAATACCTAGGAAGTACAGGACATGAACTCATGCCTCTTATTCTGCAATTCTTGCCATATTGCTGCCATATGCTGTTACCAGATGACATCTGCCATCAAATGCTTCTATCAATAAGGTACTAGGGTGTTTATTTTTAAAAGTTTTTTTTTTGTGTGTTTTTTTTTTTTGCAAAGCCTTATGCGGAATAACAGAGTAATGTGTCCCAATATATCTTGAAGATGTGTCTGTTCTCTGAAACAAAAGAACAGCACTTAATGTCTGATCCAAAGAGTTTTGCAGTCAATGGAAAGACTTCCAGTGTTTTAGCAGGCTTTGGACCAGGGCCCTGAATCTGGGGAACATACTCTCAAAAGGCAGAAAAACGGAAAGGTTTGGCTGTATCACATGTATAGCTGGCCTTGTGGCAAGTGTGCATTAGGCAGATTCCCTTCCAGACTCTACCTCAACAAATATACTTCCAGCCAGAGAAAATTAAGTCTCCCAATAAAGTGGGTAAATAATAGGACTCCAACTTGGAAGGAGGTAAGTTCCTTCAGACACATGATAGTGTTGTAACTCAGCCTCTGGCCACCTTTATAAAAAGATCTCTTTTTCTATATCCTTTTGGGGCTCTTTTCTTCCCTGATTTGCAAGGGGGATGTGAAGTTTCCAAATACATTGCTCCTAGCATTGAGGAGACATGTAAACTGCAACGGAGGAATCCAGATTAAAAGAGGGAGAGACAGCTCATACCCCCAGCAATCTGTTTGAGTCCATCCTAAATGAGACTAAGCACTTAGCTCCCTTGCTTTCCAAATTGTATATCCTGGCAGGGAGCCTCTCAGTTCCTATCACACCACCAGATCAGAGCAGCAGATTTATTTTCAAGAAAGCTGGAACTTGTTTCTCACTCGCAAACCTAAAGCTGTATGTACTGTCTGCTGCAATAGCCTGCCATTATATGCTAGGTAAACATGCAACAAGCAAAACAAATGAAACATACAGGCATCTTTCAGCGTACCTCAATGTTGAAATGTGGATACTTCACTTCCAAAGTGTGCATCAGAGAAAAAAAAGTGATATGGAGCAGTGATTGGCACAAGACATATATAGCCCTTGCTCTGCCAGGGAGGCCGAGAGCCAACTATGACAGCCAAAAAAACTGGGCTGGATCGCTCAGAGATTGGGCAAGAATGAGAACACCAAGGATCTGCATGGATCCAACAAATCTCCAGGCAGATTAAAATGTCCTATCACGTTGGAGAACATAATATACTGTTTATCCTTCCCTGAGGGCAAATATACCCTATGGAAGCATTGCCTGTAGGCATATGGATAAAGAATCAAACTGCTGATATCATACATGTCAGTGGACCTGACCCCAGTCTCCATAAATTTTGCCTACTGGGTATTCATGAAGTCATATGATCCAGTCAACTGGACTGATTCCTGCACCAACCCCTTGAAGCGTGAATGCTAGGTGCTGCGAAACAAAGGGAAGAAAGAGCGGCTCCTCTGTCATTACATTCACAGGGCAGCAGTAACATCTCCCAGCTTTGCTAACCACCCCTGGAAACAAACAAAGGTGGGACAAGGAGATGCAGCCTGCCAGAGGTGAACACCAGACCCTCATCACACTGTGCTTGCCAGCCTCTTCTGCCATTATTTTAGCCCACCGCTGCATGCAAAAAGGGTAAGTTTGCTGAGTTGTGTTTATATGCCACTTGGGAGATCAAAAGTTCTGCAGGGGTTATTCTTCCTAGCACACATCTGGGCAGTCCTGTAGAAGTTCTTCATCACTGCTTACCCAAATCCCCCAAAAGACAATTTATACATTATATTGGACAATGCTTGCCCATATAGGCAAGGGCTACTCTTTGATCAATTTTGGGGTATAGGAAATCATCTAGAAGCACAGTGGCAGGCTCAGGCTTATTAGGTATTATTGCTCAGAAACCTTCATTAAGTATGGGATTGCTAGGTACTCTCCAACCACTTCAAAAGAGTCAGGGCTGCTAATACCTACTAGTACCTCACTCTCCTAAGTACAGCGTCCACCCATGGGGTTGTTGGTCCCTCCCCCACCCAGTGAAAACCAGCATGTTCTGATTGCTATCTCTCGATCATCACTATAGTAAAGGTAAGTTACCAGCACTATTTCAGCTGAGCTAGCTGCTGAATTGCAAATGCTATATCTAAACAAAAACAAGCAAGAGAAGGAACTTCAGCAGGCTTAGCTTGCCTTTTAAAATTCAAGGCAGGGGTTTAAAAGAGATGAAGCCAGGGAAAACACTGGATGCTAACACCAGCCAAACAGGGAAAAATAACGAAGTTGTAAGACCAAAAAACTGAAATGGAAAGAATGACAGATTTACTGCTGCATTTGATGCACATAACCACTGATAGACTCTCCCCAGGAAGTGTTGAAATTACCATCACTGAAATGAATCCAGAAGCTAAAAATTAAATTATCCTTCCCAGAACATTCCAATTTGGGCTTTGGCAACACCAGATGTTTTAATGCTCTTAAATATATGCACGCGCGTGAGCGCGCGCATGCACACATGCACACATACATACTTAAGTACAGTATCCTCTTTCACACAAGACCTCCCTCCTGGTTTTCACAAAGTCAGACTGAACGTACGGTCATTTCGCAGTGCTTTCTTCAAAGTCTGTTCAAACGTACAACTGTCAAATTAAGCAATCAATAAGGAGCCTTACAGCAGCTCCAAGTTATGAATGAATGACTATTTGTGCACTCGCCTGTCAAGACAGATGCGGTATTTGTCAGTGCAGCGTGGGTTAGATATGGTGGGAAGGAGACAAACAAACAAAGCAAAAGGTCAGTATCACAACATTTCCCTTTTTGCCTCCCCTCAGCTTGCCTAAAAGCATGCTACAGCTTTTGATGAAGTATAATACAGTACTCTATTTACATGCAACCTATAATGCTTATTTGAAAAGAAATATTTTCATAAGACAAGTAAAAGAAAAATGTGTGCCAGGCGTTGAAGAGCATGAACTTTTGTGTGTAAAGAAGCTAAAACACAGAGGGACAAATCCAAGATTAACAGAAAACAACACATCTTTAGAAACTTTGTGATACTTGAATTGAGACCACCCTATGGAAATTGAAATATCATGTATTGTTTTTCTTGCATTAAAACATGTTATAACACCAAAGCTCTCTCATCTTTCAAATTAAAACCTGAACAACAGAGAGATGTTCTAAAGGTCCTCTCCAACACTCAGAGCCATAACTGCTGCAGGGACTGCTACAAGGTTTTGCATCCCCTGAAAACCAATCATGGATGCTAGAGAACCCATACAGTGATACTGGAGGTATTTCAGCAGTGCCTGTCTCCTTACAGCGAACAAGCAGCCTCTCTGTGCTGCTGACCAAGCTCATCCCCACCTGCCTCTCTTCATGAGGAACTGGGAGCTTTCCAAGCAACATGCATGAGCTGCCATGCAGTTCCCTTCAGAAAACCTGACCCTTTTAGAGGACACTGCTACCCAAGGATGAAACTTCTCCATTCTGGACCAACTTGCAGAGCACCAAAAACACATAAAAACCTGCTCACCAGACAGGTCTAATGAAGCCAGGTCTAGCACTTAATTTCTCCAGGACTGACCCTCTGCTATTTGAGCTCAGAGAACCACAGTACTAAATGAAGTCATGAGTCATTCAGAAACTCTAAAACAACTGGTCACACTGGAAGGAGATAAAACATAATCCTTCATGCTAAGTTTCTTCAACTCCTCATCCTGTTGTCACAGACGAATCTTCGAGTTTCTCCTCTACACCCTTCAGCAGTATTTCTTGTATGACTCGGCACCCAGCTGCAGTCACAAAACAGCAGCAAGGACAGTGAAGACAAGCATGGGGGAGGCATTTCAAGAAGAACCATAGCTGCTCTGGATGGTCTGCTATGGGAAGCCAACTGCCAGCAATGAGAGAGCTAGGCATCAGTCAATAGCACAGACCAAAAAAGAAACAAACAGCCTGGGGTGGAAGGCAAAATGCAAACTTCCTCTAAACAAATGACCAAAACAAAAAATTCAGCCTAAACAAATCAGCTGAAACTTCCACAGCACAACACTGCATTAAGTAATACCTGGGGAGTGCATCATTCTTCAGCCAAAAGCTGCCTGCTCAAAAACGTGCAGCATGTGGTTTCACAACAGGAATGGAAACGCTTGTACCTTGACTAATGACTTGTTTTGTCACAATACGCTGGGCTTTTCTTCTTCATCTGCAGAACAGGAGCAGCCTAGCAGAGACCCTTCAAAGGCAGAAGTGGCCAGCTGCCCAACAGGGGAAGGCCTTTTCAGGATCACAGGTCTACTGAAGAGCCTTTTCTTTCCTCTATGAAAAACCTTGTACCGTATATCCTCCTGACTGGGCTCTGATGCCTAAATGACAGATTTCAAAGAAGTAAGAGGGATTTGAGCTGTCTGACTTTCCTCATCCCCCGTAAACTGGGCCCCAGTTCAGGAAGCTAATTAGGCACGCACATAACCTTAGTGTTAATGAGTCCATTCATGCATGTGAAGCTCTGCATGTTTCAGCACCTTGCTGAAGAAGTTCACTAAGGACAACAGCACAGAGTCCTCATCCATCTTTTTGCTCCACAATTTTGCAAGCAAGAACCTCAAACTCACAGAAATACCCTGGAAGTTACAACTTCAAAATAATGCAATCATGCAAAAGACCACTGTTGTTCTGATGCTGTGCACCAAGGATGAGTTCGGGTAAAACCAGCAGCTGATGAAGATTAAGATGGTGCTCTGTTGTTTTTGCACAATTGCCTATTCCCACCCTGTCCTACAGTCAAGCAGAGCCAGCAAGAGCAGCACCAGCACTGGGCATTCCCAGCAGATCTCCAGCCCTGAGCTCCATTATTTGTGGGAGGGCTTCACGAAGCATCAGAAGACAAATACACATTTCCAGATAGGTCTCTGGTACTGCAGAACTCTAACACCACCAACAGGCTGGGGGCAGCAGGGGCAGCAATACTCATCTAACCTTTTCACTCAACAAATGACAGGGTAGAAGTGTCTCTTTAAAGCAGACACTAGAGATAAAAACCAAGGAGGGCTGTGAAAACAGTTTTGGACGACAGCTCTATGTTTGTCTTGTAGGTCTTCTCAACTTTCAGTAGTGGGAGCTAAAAGAGGGACATAGGTCTTTCGCATTTCTGTAGGTGTAGGCTTCCTCCTCCAGAAGAAATGCAGTGAGGTGGATTTACCGTGCCAGACCATGACCTCCCCCTCTCCCAGCAAGTAACTGATGATTCAGAAGGCAGCCAGGAAACACACACTGCACCCAACCATCTGCTTGATACGAGTGGGAGTTGAAGAAGAGAGCTCCCTTTGATTTCGGCTGTACTTGGTTAGCACACCAGAGCATGTTATTTTATTATCCCCCTTAGCATGTAGATGACTACTGTCCAGAAAATAACCCTGCCTCTTTTTAAAGCCATCTGCAATTTCCTGTTTTCTACATCCCCACATAGGAAGACTGTAATAAGTGCCATTCACGAACAAGGAACTGTTCCTCCCACGTCTCTCCTCAGGGAAGCCCTCACATTGCTTCAGGTCCTCTGTGAAAATGACAGCAAGCCTGGTGAACGTGCAGTAGGTATCCTACAAAGAGGTGCTCCAGAGCCCTACCATGGAGTCAGCACAGCTCGAAGGTTTTAAACTACAGTGCTCCTCCTGAGACCCTTCCCATATCATTAACAATATAGGAAATCCTGAAAGATTAAGTTCTCTGTTCTGCTAAAAGCAAACACACGTGAGCTCCACAGTTGTAGCTGTTCATGTCATGGTGATGATGATGGTGGTGCTGGGAGGCCAGAGCTGCTCCTGCACCAGCAGCTCTTGTACCCTGCAGACAAGGAGCCCACATACATATAATTACTGGTAAATTGAGTCCTTGTTGATAAAGTAGAAGCATGTCATTGTGCCCAGTCAGTTTATAATGTTGTCTTTCATTAGGTGAACGCTCAGGAGAATGACAGTCTATGTAAAGCAATATTCATGGCACCAAGCTCCTGAAATGACAAATCCTACCACCAACCTCAGGCGGGAACCTGGGGAGGCAACTGCATGCTAACACAGTTCAAAATCCATGCAAAACCAGGACCAAGCCCAGAAGAACTGGGATTTCTTGGGCTACTGAGTCCTGACAGACCCATCTCCCACCATGCAGAACATTGAAAATATACCTGATTGAGGCTTAAGCCATCAGTAATGACCAACTCATTGACTGTGATAAAACTTGCCCTAAATAAAAACTACAGAATTGGGCCCCACCCCCTGCATACACGTGTTGCCTCTTTTTCTTTAGTGTCCCAGGTATGCACTAGTAATGCAATTTGTAATACATAACTGTGCTGGCATTAAATGTCTGTTTATTTTCAGTGCAATGATGATTATTCAGCCTCGAATCAATAATTAGGTTAAATATCAGGCCCCAGATGATCAATGAGGAACTGATAAATAACAAAACTTCTAACATGACTTGACCTCTGGCTGCCAACCGGTCTTGGGAGAGATTTAAACTCCCAGACTCTAATCCACGTTGTCGCAAGCACAACACATGCAGGCATGCTTCACAAACAAAAACCTTTGAGTTTTTCGCAACCTCTTTATAGTATTTTTTCTGCCACCGCTTTTAACATCAGTTGGCTTTGGGTCCGGTAGTCCCCACATTGCTGAATTTCCACATGTATTTCCACACTAGATGTGTCTTTAACCTCAAGTGGACTGTCAAGCCAGATGCCAGATGCCCCCTTACTTCCTCAGTGCAAATTATCAGTAAACCTTAGCATAACTCTACTTTGAGTCTTAAACTAACAGCATGTGAAAAGATTAATATGAATAAATTCAAAACTAATCAGATCCCTTCTTTAAATGTTGACACAGTATTATTTATATCCCATAAATACCTTCTTGACTAAAATTCATCCCGGGAGATTGGCACCTTGCCAGTTCTATTCATATTTACTGTATTTATACAGTACAGTTGGCCAAGGATAATATTTAAGACAAAATATGCCTTAGGGTATATACAATATCTCTTATAGTTTTCCTTTTAAATCTCCTCATTGCTAAAAATATTTAGTCTGAACTTTATAAAATGCCCCACAAAGACCTATCAGCAATCTGTAGTGATATATTGCTGACTATGAGTATAATTAGAGCATATTTGTAATACTTGGGTTGTAGTCAGTTGCTGAACGCTAACAACTTGTGGTAAGAACTGAACCACTGATCTTTCCCATGCCTTCCTCCCAGCAGCTTGTGACCTCCAGCGCGTCCGTGCTGATCCCCTTCTCCCCCAAGTGCAGCAGAAGCTGCAGAGTTAAGAAAATCCACTCTGAGACGCCTCACAGGGAGCACCCAGGGCCGCCAGAGCTGTGCTTTCAAGATCTTCCTTTAAAATATGGTGGAGCGATTTCTTCCTTGCTGTCTTTTTTGGAAAGGTTCACTCTGTCCAGTATAACTAGAGAGCAGTGGAAAAACAGTTAACCTACTTACTCTGATGTTCGCAACAGCACTTGCACAGTAGTACTGGATCGGCTGCTGCAGGGCCCTCTGATCCCAAACTTGTGATGCACTCTGTTGGTAGATACCTGCAATCTCCCTTCCTCTTCCAAAGCCTCGATCGATCCTTCAGCACAAATCTGGCCTCTGCCGAGGTTTTAAAAATAGATCCTCTTTTGTCAGTGCCATCCAAGTCACACACCACAGATATTTTAATTTTCTGGAAAGTCTGTGGCTGTATTTCGAACTACCAATTCTCTGCTGGTTGCTCACGCCAGGGAAAAGGACGGATGTGTGGTCAGGACTGAGGCGTTTTACCTTCAGCTACAGCCACAGGGTCAATTCCACCGCTACCGGCCTCCCTAACCTTTGCTCAGAGGTGCTCATCACTCTGCTTGGGACATGACCTGGTAGGTCCCAAACCAAGAGCACTGACTTACACCAGCAAAACCCTACTGCATGCTCTAGTAGAAAACTGACACAGTTTCTGTGTTCTCGCTATTGCTGTGAATTACATGGAGCCTCCTTGCTCATACCCACTTGGCTCCAAATAGACATTTTTTTGAAAAAGTATTTCTTCCCTCAGGGTAACAAGGGTGGAGTGTATTTATCGTGGCTATTAGGGATGGTGCCATAATTACAATAATAAAATGGCTCTGACTGCCAGGGTGTCCTGTACCTGATGCTGTCATTTAACAATAAAGGGAGAAAGGGAGGCAGCTGCACCGAGCGTGGGGTTCAGATACCTTGGCTGGCATCCTGGGACTCTCACATGCAAGACAGAGCAAGCCCCAGAGCTACAACTTGCTAAACTAAAAATAAATAGGAGAAAATGCAATTAGAAACTCTAAGATAAAGTTACCAAGATGGCTGCATTATCTATTTAAGCAAGAGGTACGTGCTTTTCAAAACCAGACAGTAAGTATATAGGGCATCAAGTGGCGGGGGAGGGAAGAGAGAGGGAAGGGAACGAAATGAAAAGAGTACGGGCTCGACTTTGGATACGCGAACGGTGGAGTTATTTTCTGCTTCTGGTATTTCACTTTCTTCGGTATGATGATGATCTAGATTCTTTTAAGGGAGTGCGGTGCTTTTTCTTTTTTTTTTCTTTTTTCCCCTGTACACTTAAACTTCACTACCAAAACAAAAAGACACGTCATTATTATTATTAATCACGCTAAGTGGATTTGGTCAGCACGGAGCATTTGTACCCTTCTGCTGTGCAGAACGTGGCGTGGATCATCAGAAAGTCATTAATAACAGCAAAAAGGCAGACGGGCTGAGACAGGTTCCAAGAACCGAGGCTAACCAGAAGGGAAAACTTTTCCTGTACCTGAAATGAAAGCGCCCATGAACTGAACTGGGCAGCTAGTTACAGCTGGAAGAGGAGAGAGGATGTCTGTGCCTCCGTCCTCCCCGAGTACTGATCTGCACAGCGTCTGCAGGACAATGTGCCGGAGGGGTGCAGAGAGAAGGGAAGGGAAGCCGGCACTGATTTTTTTTTCTGTTTTTTTTTTTTTTCTAGACCTCCTTTTCTTTTCAGTTATGGAGAGATGGAAACCTGCCCAATCCAGACACTCCAAGGGAAACAACAGCAGTGGAAAGATATTGGCTCTTTTCGGAGGCTGCACACGGGGCCGCAGGGGAGCTGAGCCGGTGCTGGGGAGGGAGCGGGATCCCAGGCGGGGGGCAGCCGTGCTCAGGTAGGTGGCGGTGGGCAGTGCAGGCACCCTGCGGGGCTCCTAGGTGACCCGAGGGGGTCCGAAACCCCGTCAGTCTGGGGGCAGCTGAGCCCCCCACACCGTTCACATACATATCCCCCCCACCTAAAAGAAACCCTATAAGCAACCATCTAAGACGCTGAGGACTGGAGCAGAAAAGGAAGAATACGATGCACAGGGCTGGTATTTCAAGGCGGTGGGCACTGCCAAGCCTCGGGGGCAAAACTACACACACATGCACAAACACAGAAGACTTACTTTCAGGGTAAAAAGGCTGCATGTCTATTTTGTAAACTTCTTTGGCATAATACTCCTCGTCGCTCCTCTCCCTTTCGCAAGTGGCGGCTCTGTGGTTGGCTTTCTCTTGCAGCAGGTCCCTGGTGCTGTTGTAGATGGAGATGACCTCCGGGGGCACCTCCTCGGGCTCGGGGTACTCGTCCGGGGGGCTGGTGAGCTTCAGTTTGCTCAGGATCTGCCCCCGGATCGCCTCGATCCTCTTGCGCATAAACTGATCCATGTCGAGGGTGCTGCAGGTAGACAGGCTGAGAGCCACGGTGGCCAGATCCAGGGTGAGAAACACGCTCAGGAGATAGCAGTGCATTTTAAGTGTTTAAATACAGCGCCCCCCAAAAAAAAGAGTGACTTTAACAACGAACAACAACAACAACGAAGGGAAAACAAATATTAAAAAATATCAAGGGGATGTGTGCAAACAAAGGGAAGATCTGCAGACAAAATGCAGTTAAAAACCGGACCGCAAGGACGGCTTGCGATCGAAAAACGCACAGGAGGCGTCAGTGAAAAAAAAAATCACAAAAAAAAAAAACAAACAATAATAATACAAAAAAGGAGCTACAACTGGATGAAATTCGGAGGGGCGAAAAAATAAAATAGAATAAGACGGGGTGTGTGTGGGGGGAACAAACCGATAAACAAACCCGCGAGTCGCGTAAGTCGGAAAAGAGGCTGTTCTCAGCGAGCTGGCGGAGCAGGGTGGAAAACGCACACAGCCACCAAAAAAAAAAAAAAAAAAAAAAAAAAGAGGAGGGAAGTAGGGAGGGAGGGAAGGAGGGAAGAAAGAAGTGATGGGTACGGCAGGGCGCTGCGGCACCGGGGGAGGCGCGCACGTGTGCGGCCGGCGGCGCGCAGCCCCGGGCCCCGGCAGCGAGCGGTGCTGCTGCTGCTGCTGCTGCTGCTGCTGCTGCGGCTCCTGCCCCGGCCGCCCGCCTCCCGCCGGCTGCTGCCTGCGCCCCGCGCCGCATGCACCGACCCACCCCCGCCCGGGCCGCTGCGCGTTTTTCGCAGCTCCCTCCTCTTCCTCCTCCTTCCGCCGCGCTCCGCCAGGCAGCGCCGCCGCCGCCTCCCCGGCAGCAGCGTCCCGGGGCCGCGCCGCGCCGCTGCCCCCCCCCCCGGCGGCTCCCCCCCCGGCGCCCCCCGGCCGCGGCGCTCCCGGCGAGGAGGGGACGGGTGGCGGCAGCCAGCATCGCGGCCGCGTGGGGACGCGGCCCTTTATAGGGCCCTTTATAGGGCCGCCCCGCCCCGCCGCTCGCCCCGCCGCGGGGTGACGTGGTGGGGCCGCGGGGAGCCAGCCCGGGGCGCCGCCGCCCGCCGCCGCCGCCTCCCCCCCGCGGGGGGTACCCCGCCGCCCCGGCTCTCTCCCCCCCTCCTATTTAAAAGGGAAGGCTCTGAGGCTGCCTGCGCCCGGTATTACTTCGGGCCGAGCGGCTGCGCTGCTCCAGGGGAGGAACCGAGCCGGGTGGGAGCTCGGGCAGAGGGCAGGGAGCGCCTCGGAGTGTCCCCCCCCGGCTCTGCCCCTTCCCTTCCCAGCACGTTCGCTGCCCCGCGCCCGGCAGGGAGGGACGAGCAGCATTTGCTCCTTCCCCGAGGTCTCCGCTCCTGCCCGAGGCGTGCTCGTACCTCCTCGCCCGCACTTGACAGGAGCTCTGGAGCCCCGCACCCTCGGGCTGTCTCCGTAATTCAGCTTTTTCCGCTGCCTCCTTCGGCCGCAGCGAACATCGCAGGCTCGGGCCGTGCAGGCAGCCGGGGGCTGGTGCTGTGACCTCGGGAGGACGGCTGCACCCTGCCCTGGAGACATCATTCCCTGGAGCCATCATTCCAGGGGCCGCTACACGTCCCACAACTTTGTGCCGCAAAGCTCTTTCACAGCCCATTTATCAGCCCTGTACATCAGCGTTAACTTTGTAAAATGATGAAGTAGCCTTTTCCTTCCCCCTCACCCCTTCTGTCCCCAAAGCCCCCTCTGAATTAAGGTTCTTCTTCCTTCTTGGTGCATCTGCACAGAAAAGGGCTTCCTCCAAACCATGGCAGCCACGGGCTGGGGAGGTCACAGCGCCGCTGTGTGCTGCTTGCGTTGTGCAGGATTCCCCCACGGAGGAGTCCTGCCAATGCTGCCAAGCTGCAAGGAAGAGATGCGGAGAGACAAAGGAGCTGAGGATATATATGTACAAGTAGTGTGCACACGCACAGTTTTTAGAAGTAAACTTTCTCCTCATCCTTTGGAAGTAGGTGGGTGTGTATGGCACTGTGGGCACAACCAAGGCTGCACCCTCCCCAGTCCAAGAGCTAAGGGTGCTTTCTGCCTAAGTCCACAAATTCCTCCAAGGCCAGATTAAACGTCTGTGCCACAACATCACATTTTTACTGCTGTGCATGTCAATGTCCTGCTCCTACTGACCTCAAAAACACAGCTGCAGTGAAAGAAATGGCAACATTTCCAGAATTACTCAAATAAATAAGCAATCTCAACATGTAGACTCAGCTGGTTTCACTTCTGCAACACACCTGTATAAAACCGAGGGGACAGTTCCTTGAGCTGTTACATCTCACAGCTCCGCTGACTTTACTGCTCAGCTGAAGAACCAGCGCTGTAGCATGAGGTGCCTCAACTGCAAATACTTCTAAAGCAAAGGCTTATTGAGTTATTTCCTCCAAAAGCTCCAGCAGAACCCATGGAGAAACACCTTGCTCTAACCCCATGGCCCAGTAACAACACTTGGCTGCTGTAAATGCACTGCCCAGCGCTTGCCTTAGGGGCTTCAGGGCAGCCCTGGGGACAGTGCTCGACACCCTCCTGCCCTGCCAGATCCCCCCAGATTCTTGCATTTGTTCCAATTTGGAGAAAACCAAACACACACACATAGCCTTCTCTTTTGCAAGAAGCAGCCCCGTAGGTCCCCTGTGGCCCCCATCCACAGGTGCTGGAGGCCCAAGCTCCAGAGGAACCCTCTGCAGAAGTCACCAGAGATGCCTTCAGGCTGACAGCATACCAGGCTGACTAGGTTTTGAATGCTGCTGAGATTCCTTCTGATTCGGCAATGTTTCCTCAGAAACTTTTTTTTTTTTCTTAGCCAGTCTGAAACCCGTCTGTTTTGTTTGCATTCGAGGTGGCCCATTTGCTTCTATTTCTGACCCTCTCAATGTGACACGGGGTGTCAGGTTTACATGGGTTCAGATCTCAGTTTTGCCTCACCACTGCAACAAAGCTGAATTCCCTACAACTTTCTGGTATCACCATGGTGATGTTTTCGCCACGCAGAACTTCCTGGGAGCAGCGGCACAGACAGGCTTTGGCTTTTCTGTTACGAAAGCCCTGGCCACTTGAGCTAAATCCCCAACAGCTGCAGCTGGCCCATCGCACATGCTTGAGCTGCTCTGATTCGCCCCAGGAAAGGACACCTACCTACTCACCAAATCATTAAAATGCACATCGGTGTCCGTAAACACCGACTTTCCATTTTGCAAATGGAAAATATCTGGAACATATACATCACGATATACACACCATGACTTATCTGATCTCACTTCCAAATCTCTCCCCTGCACGTATTTGTCTCTCCCCCGCCCCCCCTCCCCAGGGTACCAGCCTCTAAATGGGTGACAGCTTTACCTCACTAAAGGAAGCATTACACAGAAGAGACTATCAACAATTACCGAGCGAAACTACATGCACTCTTCAAAGCTGGACAAAGCCATATCACCAGAATTTAATAATCACGTGCCCTTCTCCACAGGTAATTCAGCTTCCACTTTCTACCTTTAAGCTTCATATATCTGTCAAAAGACATCCTAATTACAACTTTGTATTTTATTGTGAAACGCTGTTTATTTTTATCCATTTCAAACCAGTTTGTATTTAATAAGCACCCGTTAGCTTCAAAAGCTGTTGGGATTACTAGGCACTAAAGCTGAACTAAACCTGCACTTACCCATTCTCTCTACCTCTATGAAATGGACTTATCCTGTGTGGCTGTTGTCAGTGGGAGCTTTGTAAGTCAGAAAGCAGGAACTAGCCCTTAGCATTTACACAGGGAAAGAACAGAACTCATCTGTTCTAGAGCTTTTAATTCAATACAATACTGTCTTTTTATATATTGATTTTTTTTTTTTTAATAAACAGTAACTGTTTATTAGAAAAACAGGGACACCTGGAAAGTTACTTCACTAAACTTAAAAGTTTCATGTTTCCTATTAACTTAAAAATTATGTGGTCAGGATTTTACAATTTGTGGTTTCTTTTTAGATTGTTTTGGTTATACGCAAATGTGCTGTGTGAAACACAAAGGCAATAATCTTTCTAAAACTGCTGACGACCAGGTCATTAAGTAAGGTGACTGGCCACATTTCATACACTAAAGAACACTGTTGGAAGAGGAATAACTTTTAAAAGTTAAGAGGTGACTTTTGTAAACTCGCACACTGATGACGACTGTAGGATGCTTGCACAATTAATGCTTTGTGGCACGCACAGAAATCAGCAGCAGTTGCTGTGGTCATGCAGAATCTCAGCTATTCTGATGCGGGGTGCTAGGCAAAAACTTTTGAATTCTCCTTTTTATAACAGCACGCGTAAGAAGGTTCAACTTGTAGAGCTGAGGTGGCACCTAATAAAGGTAAGGCAAAAAGGAGATGACAAATAATGGAAAATTTTAATATATACACCATAATAACCCTCTAGATTTTTCTGTTTATTATCTTTACTGAAGTACAAGTCCACAATTCTGTACTGTACATTTCATTAGTGTGCGCAGTAATGCCTATATGAATTTTGAGAGCAAATCCTGCTGACCTTACTAATACAAGCAGCCCCACTGCCGCGAGGATTGCATTTCACATAACTCCAGCCCCCTTCTGCAACGCTCATGTTCCAGAAGATAATGGCTACTTTATATAACACACTGTTTAACACGCAAGACTGCTATCCATATATACACATGCATGTGTAACTACTTGCCAACTTGCAAATCGAAGGTATGTTTCTGATATGTATGTATATATATTAAATTAAAGTGGAATACATCCATACACAAAAGTTCTCATTCCCGCAAACGGAGTCAGTAAGCTCAGTGGAAAAGACCACAAGAGAACTGTCAACAGGATATGGCCCAGAAAGCCATTCAGGAGGCTCTTCTGGGATCCTGTGGAATGCCACCCCCTCCACCACCAAGTGAGAACACCGTATTACTGCAAGCAGTAATGTCCACAAGGCAGTGTGCAGTCTGTATTTAGAACTGTACCTTAATAAAATACATCTAAATGCTACTACGAAAACATCAGACAGGATCACGATCCCAAGACACCTCAAGCCAATATTACTAGATTTTACAGGAAAGGGGAACGTTCAGGAGGTACTGAGATATTATAGCTGGCCCTTAGAATAACTCTCCTGCAAAAGTACAAGAATTCTGCAAACAGAAAGGAACATGACCATACCATTAGTCTGCATTTCATTGCTACAGTTACTACCCATCTTATGGAGCTTGGATGTGACATCCCAGAAAATAGCTCCCCTGTTGTAAAGTTGCCCACGCTCTCCAAAGAGTACTGCAGGACATGAGGGAAATCAACACCATAATCAATTGTCTAAAATTCCTATCCTGAAATATAATTTATTTTTTTTTAAAAAAAAGGTTGAACACACACATCGGTGCTGCATTCAAAGGCATTCCTTCTTCTAACATCCAATTCCCATCTTCAAATTAGTTAAGACTGAAGCCTTGATAAGAATTTCGTGAATGCCAGAGAAGTTCCCCCATGGTTACACCTCCCAGTTTGATCCTCTCATGTTCTTTTCCAAATCTGCTTGTCAGCCCTGGGGTTACCACACTAATCTTCTCTGTATCTTTCCAGTTTTAGTGTATGTACAACCAAAAAAAAAAAAAAAAAGGCCTTCCTTAATCCTAGCAGCTGTAGTTTTAATCACCACAGGAAATCCTGTTTCCACTAAAGTCAGTAAGATTTCTACTGTAAGTATCAGCAGAGGAAAATGATCAGGTTTTCTAACTAAAAATAAAAAATAAAAGGGAGAGAAATGCAAGCGCAGGGATCTACTTACAGCAAGCATGACAAAGTAAAGACAGTAGGGTAGAAGTCATCCCTTTAATCTCTGTGTTTGAACCCCTGACCTACATCTCTTCCTCAGTATTACGGCTGTTGCATGCTATTTCTGAACCACTCCATGATGATTTGGGTTATGCCCCAATAAGTAACATACAAATGATACCTACAAATACTATATTCCTAACAGAGCATCTACTGGAGTTTATTTCAGGAAATTAAAGTTATGCAACTCAAGTTAGAATACGCATCCACATTGCACTACAGAGGTTTAAGAAGATTACGTATAGAGCAAGATTAATTGGCAGCAAATTCAAAAAATGGGCCAGCCAATAATGCAATATTTTAACCCATAAAAAGCCAGACAGCCTGGGGACTGGAGTCCTGGCTTCTTCGCAAGCTGCTGATGAAGTCCACATAGAAGGAAAGCTTTAGTGAGTTTATGCAGCTTCAGAAATGTTTTTCCTAATGTTTTTAAGCAACACACATTTGAGATAATCCCCATGAGTTTACAGAATGCAGTGCTTTGTTTCATATTACCCCAGGGGAAAAAAAACAACACACATGCACTGTTAAGGTTTTCTGCTGCACTCACAAAACTAGTTCTGGAGAAAGTCTTTTTGTATTGCCTCTCTCCCTTCTTCTCCCAGTCTCACACATTTTTAAACCTGCTTTCTATGCCTGGCTACCTAAACCAATGAAAACAATATTCTTGAGTGGCTTCATTTCAGTTCAGTTGGGATTCATCTCCCTATAGCAGAAGGCTACACGAAGCTGACATATTTACATTATCCTGAGGGCTGCTCTTTAGAGGTACCAAATACTGGAAAAATTGGCAACCTTAGCTTGTGATTTTTTCATTGTAGAAGTCTCCTTTCCCATCCTGCATTACATAACACATCCTTCCTTTACTTTGCTCTGCAGCATTTTACGCTACCTCAGTAGGCAAAGAACATCACCTACAGCTTTCTTTCCCATCTGAGGTGCTGCAGACCCATCAGGCTATCAGATTTATGCAAATGCTCAAACAGATGCACATCTGCCAGCCCAGGGCTGAATGTGGCAGCCCTCCTGCAGTATACCTCAAGAGGAGGGGTTTGTGACACACCCCTTCTAAGAAGGGAAAGAATGGCATTGTGCAGACAAGATTTAAGAACAACTGGTATCAAGAGCAGGAGAATTATAACCATTAACTATGTCAGAGGACGATCTGTCCTTTGGACATCAACTTCCAAATTTCTCTGTCATGGATACAGGCTGACAGCTAAAATGCCTACTTTCACAAATGTAAGTGTTGTTTGAACACCCACCTCATTAACAGGTAAATCAGTGCTTAAAAAAAAAAAATGCACACACAAGCCAATAATGCAGCTGTGAGACCCAGTAACAACTCAAATAAAGGACCCGAGTCCACAGACTGATTAATTTTACTCTTAACCAATTACCCTCCTACCAGTATTGGGAAGAACCATTAGGAATAAAACATGAAACAGAAGGCTCTTTTCCACTTATAACATTAGCAGGTTTGGGGCACTAAGTTCTCAGTTATTATTGATAAATGCCATAACTGTTTTAGCCAAATTTCCTTCATGAATAACAAGAGTATAAAGTCAGTGACGTGTACAAGGGAGTACAGAAACACACCCAGAGTAGGTAGGTACATTACTTCAGTACATTTCACTTGGTCCACAAGGCCATATCCACGGGTGACCCTCGCAGGCACTCCTCATTGCCTCACGGTTTGTTACATTGCTTCCTGAATTACCAAGGCTTCAAACAGGTTCCCTGCCTTTGACCTTCAGAGGCCAAATCCAGCAGGTCACCAGCAAGCTGTCTGCATGCGGGCAGCACAACGCATAAGGAAGGAAAGAATTATATACTACTTGGATACAGATTTATCACTAGTTTGGCAGGTCATCTTGATTACTAACCTCAAATAATGGTGGCATTTTTGTGACAACTATCTTAAAACAGCAGCATACATAGACAGCATGCAAAGCACCACTGGAACAAGAAACCAAACTTAGTTCTGTAGTACAAAAAAAAAAGCAACAAAAAAAAACAACTTGTCATAAGGCAGATGGTCCAGCATTATGCTCCAACAGTAACTGAAGTGAATGAGAAACAAAGACAATGGTCTGTCTCTGGTTAAGTGCAATATTGATGTTACAGGAAGACGCAGAGGTAACTCATTTCCCTTCTTACTTGAACTACCTTCTTCACATAAAAGTTATTTCACTTCTACTTTAATTCTAGACAATAACACACAAGATTGTAATAATTGCTCCAACAGTTAAAAAAATAAGATTAATTAACAAAAAACAGCAGTGGTACAGGCAGTCTTGGCCTAACGCGTTTGCACTAAGACAGTGTCAGAAAGGTGTTCAATGTCTTGCAAGGCCTAGTCCCTTTGCTAACAAAATCTGCACAATGAATGGCAATGTATTAACCCCATGAGCTGGATTTGTTTGTTCAATTGTTTTACTGGAAGTATATTTATACTTAGGTCTAATACATTGTCTGGCAGAGTAAGGAGCCCCAAAGGTTCTGAAAAATCTTCATTGTCTCTCTGTCATGAAGTAACACCCACTTGAGAATTTTATGAAGTATTTTTTTAATAAAAATATATTTCTTTCATAAGCACATAACCAAGAAAATTTCAGCAGGTATTGTCAAGTATTTCAATCACCTAAAAAAAACAGTATGCAAAAACACACTTGTCACCAATGCATAGCTGTGACATCTGTTACTTTTGAACTGTAAGCTCTTTTGAAACTCACAGGAATTATAAATTAGAAAGTCTTTTCACCATTGTGTAGGTTGCTAACAACATGTTAACAACATGATTTTGATCACCCTTGATCTCCAAAGCAGCACTGCAAGGTGGCGACTGCATGTATGGTATGTGCAGGTATGTCAAATTCTCAATTACAAAGAAGAGTAAGTTGTGGTACCCAACCCTCTAGTGAGGGTTTTCATTCAGAAGCCCAACTTTAGGCACGCTTTCTGAAATGGATGCACACCAGTATCTGTCCCTGAACACAGGGCACTCAATATAAGGCTGCCTCAAAAGAACACTGTTAGGAAGCTGCAGAGGTGGAAATAAAGCCCAGAAATGCTCACTACCTGTATTTCTGTCAGCAGCTTCCCACTCCAATACATCAGTGTCAACAAGATTTGCAATTTACAGATCACTTGAAAAACAAAGAAAATCCTCTTTAAATAGATTGTAGACAATGAGAAAGTCAATGCAGTAAATATTCAAAGTAAATCATAAACATCCACAAACTAGAAAGCTTTTCACTACCATTTTGCATGGATCAAGCAATTCTTACGTTTGCTTCTGTTCTGAACAAGAATGGGAATGTTCTTCCTGACTGGGATAGAAAAACAAAGTTAAAAGCAACAAAGTGACTCTATAGCCAAGGGCCCTCAGTCATAATCTCCAGGATTACATTCATAAATATAGTTTATAAAGGGCTCAGGAACGGCTATTGGAAACTCCAAGTATTTCAATATTCAAATATGTTAATAGGTTTTTAAACTACAGCAAACAACCCTATGCTACCCTCTACTAGTGATCCCACATCTTTAATATGCGATTTAAAGACATGATTAGTAAGTACATCAGCATGTTTTATGATCAACCATTTCTAAACTACGCACTAAGTTTCTGATGAGAAGCGTAACCAGTGTTAACTTTTTTTTAAAGTGAACTATTTTTATTAATTATTTAACTATTTCTGAGAATATTTGTCTGCAAGAAACTGTAGTGGTATCAAGCCTGAATGCAAGTCTGATCCTGGTTCACAATTAACAACATATATTGAAAACAATTAAGAAACCTGAAGAAAATGTTACAAAATAATGCTTGAGAAGTTCACTCACTGGCATGAGAGGATGGGCTATCGAAAATTGAAGCACTATGAAGAAATAATACTTCTAATGAGTACTCCTAAAATAATCTTCCAAAGTGCTTCTTGGAAGAAATCTGTGTTTGTGACGTCACATCTGAAGGCTTGAAAAAAGTGTCCTGACTCGTTTCAAAATTTGATACCTGAGAGATTAAACACGTGGGTTTAAACAAAAGGAAATCATTCCAAAGGATGAAGCATCGCACCAACACAAGCATCTTTCAGCAAGTGCTGAAACCGTTCAGTTCAATATAAGTCTTATTTCAACATCCCTTAAGAGAGAAAAGCAATTAAAAAGATGCATTTGAAAACAGTGTTTTTTCTAAGAAGTATTGGCCACTCTGTGTGTAAAAAAGAATGATTAAGGAAAAGCCCTTATCTACTAGATCATCTACAGAGGTGAAACCTTTGAGGTTTACATACTGACAGAGACTAAAAGCCTTTGCTTTAAGGATAACAGTGAAGGAAATTGACAATCTGTTAACCAAGCATTTGCCCTGTCTCCTGTGCCTGTCATTGAGGTCCTAGAATATGTTTAGCATTTTATTTAGCAGTAGGATCCTATCTATTTAATAAAAGCTTAAGGGACTTCAATATTTAAAGCCTTCTCCTGGCCCCTCTTACTCCTTACCTCAGCAAGGTCTTGAAGAAATCATTGAGCAATTTGCAGAGGCTGGAAGTAAGCAACATTGATGACTGCTCTGTGTGGATATTAACTAAGCCAGGACTCATTTCATAAGAATGAGGAGTTTGTCATTTTAAGTTGTGCAGTGTGCTGTGCCAGATGTCTTCTGCCTTCCTCCCTGAAGACAGCTACTGAGCCAGCTCTGAACAGATACAGCATTACAGACCACCTTCTTCTGGAAGTATCAGATAGTCAAAATAACTTTATGGACTCCAAACAAAAGGAGAGGGCTCTTTCTCTTTCCTCTTCTATCTCCACTAGGAAGCAGCAGGGACCCCAGGCAGCAGCTTCCAGCCCTTTTGTTCTGCTCAACTTCTGAACTCTATGAGAATCTGCCTTGCAGCTGCAGAATTAGGACCTCTTTCCTCCGCATTTTAGCAGGGAAGACTACGTGATGCAGTAGCATCAGGCACAAGGATATTCTACAACCACTCCCAAAGTGTTTCCCTAACAGCAGGCTGAAGAAAAGCAGGGAGATGGTCCATTTTTCCATAGGCCAAATCATGTTTTCCTTGATGAGAAACTAGACGAGAGGAGGACAGGCATGGGAAGAGCTGACCCTATGCCTTCTCTTATTAAACAAAACCTTGTTACTTGCATGCAATCCATAGAATATTAAACTCTACGTACTCTGGAGTTGGCCTGAAGCCTAACAAAACTGGAACCACCCCATCCTTATTGGCTTTATATAGATAGGTACAGAAATATACAAAGTTAAGATGATTCATGCTCTCTGGAATGAAGGGCAGCAGCACAGCTTTGCTTAAGCAGAGATATTCATGGGAGCAGGCAAAATGGACTGAGAATTCTGACGGCTGGGAAAAGCTGCTAAAGATTGTTCTTCTTAGCTGTTGAAAAGGAAAAATATTACTGAAAAAGCTGGTAGGGAGATGGGTGGGCCAGCTGATTCTACAAACGAGAGGAAACCGGAAGACATCTGGGCCAAGCAAGGTTTAGCTCTTTTGACTTGCTAGTCAATTAAAACTGAATTTGTGAAATAAACCAGTGCCAAATGCCTAAAATTAAAATGCACCACTTCCATCTGCCACAAGACTCCTTAGTTTATTTCTCTTTTAGAATTAGTTACCCATTTAAGTTATTCTAGGAGCTTCTCTGCATATCACAATGAAAGGACAAGCCACACTATCAAATTTATAAAATTATCCAGTTGAACAAAAAATCTGAGTAGTATGCCTCTTAAAAGGCAAGAAATGCTTTCATTCTATAGGCAAAATACTTAAGTACTGCTATGCACTTCAAGTGGAATGGAAGCTCAAGATGCGCATAGTTAAACATCTGAGTATTCTAGAATTATTTTGAAAGTATTCTGAAGTTTTCACAATCACCTCAGGATATTGTAGTTTCTAAGAAAAACTAGATTATTTTTCAAGAGTTAGATCTCAGCCAGAGACTGGTGATATAAACCTAGAGACCTACTCTAGATTTAAAGGTGCTGATGTAGTTTTTCCACACAAAGTAACTTAACTCTGGAGAAAGAAAGCAATGTCAGATTAGACTATTATGCTGTTTTATAGACTCAAGATTCATTGTAGTATATTTTTGTATTGCACTAATGAGATGCCAGCTCTAGCCGAACAGCTATACAGATGTCTAACCTCCAGAAGCTGGGATAACCATATGTCAAACTTCTGTGGTTTTGCCACTTGATATTTTCGGTGTATGCCTTCATTTGTGATAATAAATATCAGGCCACAAACTAATGTCTACTCAGATATCTAATATGTTTAACACTCAAAGCAGCTTGAAAATCTAAACATTTCTGCTGTTAGCTTTGAGTTCTCCTCAAAGAATTATGCTACAATATATACCAGATGAATAGGCTAGGGATAACACAACCACTGCCAGTTGTTAGGATGGGTTTCTTTCTACCATTTTGTATGTATATTTTTTATGCTGTAACATACACAAAGTTCAATCCCCCTGCCTTCCTCGATGCATTCATTAAAAGTCTTAAATACACTGTCTTACCACACATTTCAATGCTGAAGACCAAAAATTCAAGTCGTTCCTAAACATATCTTGCATATAAGCAGGTAGAAAGAAAGGTTTGTATGAAAGAAATCTATAGACACAGAATAGAACTATATATTTTTAAGTATCAATTCAGAGGACCCAAAGCATTCTCTTCACATAGTAAATGGGGAAATGTGATAGCAAAGTTAAACTACACAGCATCAGACAGACGATCCAGTCAGTGAAGGCAGAAGAATTCAGCCTCAGCCTCTCATTTAAAACTCCTTAACCACCATGCTATTCCCTCTGTACTTACACGCTTCTATATATTTGTATTATGTACATTGGTTTCTGCACCTCTGCAACCTAACCACCTATTAGGAGAAACTGCTGTAGCTCAATCAAAGTGAATAGTGTTATACTGACATGTTTTTCCAAAATTTGGTATTGTTAGAATATGCACCTAAAAGGAAGGGCTTCTGTTTGACCCTTTGCAGACCTGAGGAATTAGCATTACAGTTGACTAAAGCCACAGGATGCATCTCAGAGGTCCGGCTCCCTACTGAAAAAGACCAGAAGACTGGAACTGCAAATGAACCAATACTGAATACAATTTTATGCAGTGTTTCTAGAAAAGCCCTTTCTCCCCCAACAAACACAATAGCAATGACTGTCCTTTCTGCTCTTACGAGTCTCTTAAGGCACGTAACTTCAGGCTTGCAGTGAAAAAACATGCATGCATATACATGTATGATTTATATTTTTTTTTATGTGTACATAGACACACACAAAAAGCCCATCAGTAAGGTCAAGTCTCATTTCACAATTATGTTTCCAGAGTTGTCTCCAATCAAACTAATGCTCCAAGACCAGACCGTCACACGAACGCTTACTTTTCTTTATTATCTACAATACCTCTCCTGGCCAAAGTAATAAAGTCTCTATAGGAGTCCGATAACTTTACAAGGTGAAGGCATTTCTGTGTTTATTGTAAGCCATTTCTACTGCAAATTGCTAACAACTTTTCAAAGTGCAACACTGATTTGCAAATGCAGGCGCACTAATACATCAGCTGCCATGACTAATGTATAAACTTTTAATGACCTTGGCAAAATCTGTCTTTCATTGGGCAGGTGCCACTATTTTGACTGTACAAAATATTTTGGAAATATGTTGAAAATTATACATGTTTTGGAAAATATTTCAGGACTTCAGTATAGCAAATGTAGCTATATTAAATAAGAGTTTGACATGGAGGAGAAAATACACTCCAAAGTTGTGTAAGTTTCTTTTTAAGAAAAGAAACATCCTCCAACCATTGTACATTCACAGAATGTTGACTTTTTATCCAAATAAAGAAAAAAGATAAAAAATTATCTTGAATAATTTTCAGTTTCATTTAGTCACTGTCATCTTCTTGTTTCAGACCACCTCCTTGTTCAGTATTGCCTTCTCCATCACTTTCCTTGTCCCAGTCTTTCATAGATGCTCCCATCATGAAGTCATCACGCAGTATATTCCATTCTGGTCCCTCTTCAGACTTCACTTCACCCTGTATGTTTGAGGGGAGGGTAAGGAAGAGAAGATGAGAATGTGAAAGAGGAACAGGAAAAGATGGAAGTCCTTCAACCAACCAAAATAACACCTCACGCACCATTTGCACTGAAAGACATCCCAAAGGCCAGCTCTTCATGCAAATGGTATACAAATATGAAAGACAATCATAAACAACCTTATACTGATAAGGAAACTTGTTTTAACCAACCAATAAAAGAAATAAGGAAACAAATCAATTATTCATTGTGGATGAAACAGTCAACCCTGGGCATAGCTTCCTTTATTAAAATCTTTCTTGGCAATCAAAATGGATTCATGATATCATTTATTAACCCCCAGGTGCTGCTTCATTAGAACACTTCTTGGCACATTTCTAAAACACAAATATGGATTTAATAAAGGCTTAAAAAAAAAAAACAAATTTAATATTGAACATATTCAGTGATACATGAACCAAATCTCCTTTATGTGGATTATTACCTCACTACCTGGGCTTGTCATATGGTGCAAAGCTGCCTCTAAGAAACTGGAAGTTGATCTACAGTCAGCAAGCCAACAACACCTTATTCCAAGTTTCCTACTTCTTCAAAGTGGGTAAACTGAGGCCACAATACACGGACTGGTGAACAGTTAAGTGACAGGAGCCTTAGTTTCAGGTTAGCACTGAAAACATTGCTAGGTTGCAGTTCTTCTAAGTGACAGCTCATACTTGGAAAGTGCAACAGCTCCATCCTGTGGCAAAAGTTTTAAAGAACAATATGAAGCAAGTCGGACGTTCCTACTGATACTAAAAACTGTTAAATGTACTGAAGAAGGATTTCAATAGTTTGAGCCTCTGAGCTGTATTGTTCCTCAGAAGTGTTTTGCTACAGTGTCCAACATGCAATCAAAAAATTATTGTACCAAAGAGGAATCAGGGGAACTGAAAACAACTTACTTTTGAAGGGTCTTTGAAACATGTAACTCACTGTTCTTCCCACTCCCCTGCTCAAAAGCATAGGTAGGCCTCAACTGGTTCACACTAGTGTAAGTAACTGCCACTTCCTGATGCTGTATAGCAGATTAGGATTATATGTTGCAGCATTCTGTGGATGTGGTTTTGCCTACTAGATGCAAAACGCATAGTAAACGTATGATCGCTGCAGACATTTGTTCATGCCTCTTCTTTGCAGTGCATCTCTAAACTCCTAGGCATACACACTGTGTAGAACCACTGCATCCTTAAGCTAATGCTCACACCACTTCTGAGAGAGAGCAGCATAAAGAATTTAACAGCAAGACAAATTAGGAATAGAGAATGCAGATCAATGTTAATCTAACACATCACACCAAGAGAGGCTCTCTGAGCATAAAAAGTCTGCCAAACAAGACATATATTTGTAATGGGTAACCAAAACAGAAATGTTTATAAATGCGACTTGTTCAGCAGTTTTTGAAAGGTTACCTTCACAAAAATAGCATTACAAATCTTAACACCTTCCTTCCCAAAAGGAATCTCCCAGGGACCAGTTGGGAAAAAAAAAAAAAAAAAAAAAAGAGAAACACTACAGTACTACAGCTATTCATCAGGCTGCATGCACCTTTTTTTTCCCCCCTATTTTATTTTTTGTCTTCACAGCTGCTCTCATAATGCCTACTCCTAAGGGTAACTCTCCCACCTCTAGCAGCTGTGGAGAAAACAACAATCTCCTTTTCCCCCAGGAGAGCAACTTCTATCTTCTTTCACTCCTGCAGAAATTCACATAAATGCAATATCTAGTAAAGCCTGAAATCACCTCAGGCAGGGTGATCAATTAACTCGAATTAAGAGTGTTACAGACTGGGTAGGTCCATATGCAGACCTTAAGATATTCTTGTGGTAATAACGCATGTCAGTGCCAACTCTGCTATTCTGTTGTTGGACACAAGGAGTTGAAAGCTTTTTTTTTTTTTCTTTTTTCTTAAAATCAGATTCCAGTTGTTCTATATGTCCATCTTTCCAGAGTAGAGAAAAGTCCCAGAGTAGGGAAAGGTCAGAATGATTACAAAAAACACTTTTTAAAAAAAACAAATCCCAGAACTTTTAGAAATAATCACTGCTTGAACGTGCCACAGAGTAAAACTTGAAATACCCAAATAGAAAAACCCCATTTTCCTTACAAAATCCAATTTTCCTTTTCCAATAATAATAAAACCAACAGAGATGCCATTTCTTTTTCCACACGCGCATAACAAACGTTATTGTCAGCAGTGACAGAGTAAGGCTGCTCAGGCTTTGACAAGCCCCATTCTCAAATTCATCACAATCCACTATTCAGCAAGCGAACAACAGGACAAAAGCAGGACCTCAACAAAAAAGGGATGCTGATCCTCCACAGAATTACCCACTATGTAAGGAGACACAAAGGTTTGAATAGAGATTTATACAAGCACTAAGACGACAGACAGAGGTAGCATGTCCATGCCTGAAAGATGAAGATTAAATACTTGAAAAAAAATATTTAATCAGTTTTAAGCATGCTCCCAAGTGAAGAAAACACTGCGTTTGGTATCTTCATTCCTAAGTCATTCACTGCTCTGTTTTTCCCATCACAGCTACCCCAATCTATTCTATCACAAAAAAATTCCCGGAGTCTTAAGAAAATATGCAGCAAGACTATCTGTATAATTAACAATTAGTTCAGCTGTAATATTGCCTCCCCCATTGTTTTATATAAGAATGTTAATGTACTTGGGCTTTCAATGCCATAATCTAGTTTAATCTAAATAAAGCAAAAGTGATTCTTGGCACTTAGAAAATAAACCAGTCTTCATTCTATACAACTGCCTTTGAACTCCCAGTCAGCTGTTCATCCACCTCTCCCACATTCCACGACATCACTGAAGTTCCCTTTGAACATCCCCACATGCAAACAAAACAGGCTATATAAACATAAGTGTGTAATGCCACATGAAGTGGTAAGGCAAGGAGTGAACAGTTGTTTTTTGTTATCCCTCCCCCCCACCTTTTATACACACTTTTGTATGGGTTTGTTCTTTGCCTGAAGGTGTGGTAACCTGTTTCAGAAAGGTCTGAGAGGCAGCGACCAGCAAAATGTATTAGGAGTCACTGGTACACGGTGTTATCACTGCAATATGACAGACCAAAACCCAAAGCTGTAGTTACCATAGTGCAGATGGCCCATTTGCTGGGAAAGCTGGATAGCCCAGTTGAAGAGAACATACAAATACCACAAACTGGTGGTTTGATGTGTCACCTAAGCTATCACAGCATTAGCTCAAGTCTGACACAAGTACCTCTGTAATGGGGAGGTACTTCCCAAACTAATTCTGGTTTGAAGACATTCTCTAAAATCTGCACCAGGACAAGACGAGCAGAAATTCTTAGCTAAGTCCTCGTAAAACCAATCAACAAACAAAGCTTATTTCTGTCATCTAGAACAAGCAGACATCACTTGCAGAATCTGGGCTGGAATTGACTCCTGGATGCTTCTGGAGCAATTTTCAGTGGTCTTGCAGTGCAAGCAGCAGCAGGAGCCTTACCACTGTGCATCAGCTGCTTCAGTCTGCAAACGAGTGCCTTAGCCCAGAGCCTGCTTCCTTTGAAAGCACGAGAGAATTAAGTTCAGTCTAAGTCACAGGACATTCTCATTTTTAGCTGTTGTCTTACTGGGATAGCACTAGTCTCAAACTGGAGCAGGAAAGTTTTCCAGAGCTTTTCAGAGCCTTACTCATAGGCTGATAAAAGTCCTGTAATGCTTATTGGTGAGTGTTAAAGTATATGTCCTGAAAACAGAATGCACAGATTAGACTTCACTCTGCTTTCTACTAGCTTGTGGATCTTGAACATACCTCAGTTTCTGCACCTGCACAACAGCAAAAGTATCTGCATGACTGTAGAGATTCCCTTGTGGTCTGGATTCCCCTATTGTCCAGAAGACAATAACTGCAGAATATTAACAAGTTAACATTTTTCAAACGTAAGAATTACGATCAGTGTATTGGGCTCCCACGCCTTTGCTCCGTGACCAAGATGAAATGCCAGAGCTTGCAGGGGCATCTCTCTTTACAATCACATACAATAAATGTTTATTTGTACCTGTCAGGGAAGGAATTTCTAACATAAATATCTTTAAAGCAACAATTTTAAGCCCTGAGAAAACAATTCTAACATGCCTAATTAATTTGAGCTGCCTCCCCAAGTTCCTCTATTTTGCTCAATACAGACATCCAAGAACTCGAAATACAGGGAGGCTTTTGTCACAACCAAGAAGTTAAAAGTGTAACTGCCAAAATGCATTCTCACGTTAAGTCTGACAATTATTCTCCCTGCCAACCTGCATCTTTCTCCAAATGACTGCTGCTATGCTGTTCCTCATCCCCAGGCAAGCTAACTGAAGCCTAACTCAAAAACACAGCATGTACTGGAGGTGTCTCCATTAAAAAAAAGCAACAAAACAAAACAAACAAAACAACAAAAAAGACAAAAAAAACACACACAAGAAGAGACAAACCTTGGAGTGGGAAGACAAAGAACACCAACAAAATCATTACTCCTAAATTTATTTTCAGGAATATCCAACCTCACAGGCTAAGAAAAGTAAGTTTCCTCTCAGCTGCAAGTAAATAAAACTGTAGCCTAAGAATCTGAAAGAGCAATATAAGCAAACCCCCAAATTTAATGATATTTAACAGACAAACAAAACAAAACAAAAAAACACACACCTTAAGTTTAAAGCAGAACTGTTGATCAACTTATTTCAGGTACAGTGAGATCTTTACTATAGGAAAAGTTCCTACATGCATCTGATCCTCAGCTATTTGCTTTTACCTTCATACCTGCAATGCCCACTTACCAGCTTTTATACCACCGCCAGCGGAATTACTGCCTAGCATACTGGTCACTACTATCGCAGCATTCACCTGTTATTCCTACCTTTTCTCCATCTGTCAGTCTCCATAGAGCTTTCACATTTCATCTACTTGAACAATAGGATCCGTAAAGCAAAGACTGCACAGCACCTAGATCCATAAATTCCTGACAAAGATCCAATGAGTTGTATGGTTGAAAACAGCATACGATGAAGACTGTTGCATTTAAAGCATCACGTTATGTTATACTTTGAATACCATAACCAGCTACATAAATTCTTGTCTGATAAGTGACGTACTTGAATCGTACTTGAATCATAAAGCATTTTGTTCATAAGACATCTAAGGTTTGACATATAAGATTTAAGGTAGCTGCATTGCTTCATTGAGAATCTTCATTCTGTCTCACGAAAGATCATGCTGCTCATCAGTAAGACTAGGTAGGTCTCTGTGCTAGCTAAGCCTGAGCTTCCAGGAACCACAGCCAGCAAAATAATGTTCATTGTATACCAAAAAACATTGGCTAATTACCAAGAGCAAACTTAGATGGACTCCTCCTTACCAACTTCTATTGATATTCCTAAAAAGGAAAATAATGAACCAAGAGTTTTTCTGTTTGGATGTGATTCAAACGAAGGAAGAAAGAACTTTTCCAGATAATTAGTATTTCAGCCCAGAAAAAAATCCCACACAACAAGGGATAGAAGAAGCTGGTGCTACATTTTTTAATATGTATTTGGTGTAGTAATTGAAGACATGACAAGAGTTTAAGGATCAGCTCTCACCCTAAACATTCCCCAGATCCAAAATACCCTTGTTGCAAGGTGCACAGTTTCTTAACCTTTACATTGTACCTAGAAAATATGTAACTACCATAGAAGCGCCTGGAAAAAAATATCAGTTTAAGACTAAGGCCTTCTATCCACTATCCCTCAGAAGTCCAGTAATAATGTCTTACAACAACCTACTTCAGACAAGTATTTTCAAGTCACAACAGATTTTTTCACATTACTCATTTATGAAAGATACTTAGGCACTGTCCCAGATGGGTATCTAAGACCTTCTGCATGCTTTTAATAAAAACGTTTGCCTGCTAGCACAGTAAGGAAGCATGAAGGCCAGCAGTTGTCTGGAGTACTTTTGAACCTTTTTTTTTTTTTTTTTTTTTTAAAGAATAAATTAGCAGCCTGCAGATTTTTTAATAATCTGAACGTGATACCAATTATTTCCTATAAATGATGCTGAAATCATCCACTGTTCTCCATTATGTTTCAGCAAGAGGCATAGCAAAGCAAGTCCCAAAAGGTTATCTCAAACAACGAAGACCATAGTAATAATCAAGTCCTTTACCTCCAGCACTTAAGAAATCATCTCAAAGTACAGCTGATTAGGAAGTAGAGCTAATAAAAAGCCTCCTTTTTCTGACTCAGGATTTCCAGTTACATTTGAGTCCTGAAACAAGTATAGCTATCCAAAACCTAGGAGGAAGGAAGAGGAGAAAAAAAATACATCTAGCTTGTGCATATTTTTATTACTAAATATGAAATACTGGAGTTTTTATGACCACTAAGCAGCTTGTCTGGCTAAACACCCCTGCGCTCATTGCCCCTACTTTTACTTACATGGCATTTGCAATATAAACTATATGCCTGCAAATCCAAGTTTCTTTGAGTTTACTTTGCTGCAGTTTCCCACACACCTTCATAAGCAAGCAGCAAATTCATTAACAGACCATACACCCTGACACTCCCAGGCTGCTTTTTAGAAGTTAAAACCTGAGAGTGAATAAATAAACTGCCTGTGATCCCAATCCCTTATCTTAGCCATCTGGCTATCCTTTCTCCTCATTTCCAATCCTTCCTTCTACATTTCTGCATACGCTTTCACAATGACTGCATATCGAGAAGTAATGAAAGAGGCCACAAAGAGAAGAACACCATCCAGGGTTTGGCAACAAAGTCAAAAAAGGTCAGATCTTTCCAAGAAGACAGCTTTAGTATTATTTGTAATAGCAGGTTAAAAAAATATTATATATATCTTTCTCAAGTTTCCAGTGAATTTCAGAAACAGTCATTAAAAACTCGCCAGATTATCCAAAAGAAAATAAATAAATAAATAAATAAATATACACAGACTGAACTGAGCAACCCTCTAACTATTGGAAGCTGTAAGCAGTTTGACCCATCACTCCTGAACTCTACCAAGATAAACAGAAGAGTAGGTGTGCACAGAGGTCATTTATAATACACATCTCACATCTGCTAGTTCAACACTTTGGAAATAGGAACATTTTATACCTTAATAAAACTTCAAAGTAAAGCAATCAATTTTTCAAGATAATTTGCAATAGAAAGTGCTTAGATGAGGGGAAAAAAAATGGTTCAGAGAGACAAGCCCCACCCAGTATTTGTTACTTTCAGAGAACTTTTTCTATAAACTCTGTGGAACAGTCAGATTTATTTTCTCTAATTACATTACCCTACCTATAAGAGTTATGAACAAAGCCAAAAGTGGACAGCTGCTTTTATAAGACTTCCAACTCGATTTACCAGATAAAACTGGATATATTTTTTAAAGTTGTTTTTTCATTAAATCAGGGCTGTGTCCACAGTCATAACTTTGTGAGATCTGCTGAGGTTGGTTTTGAAGTCAAAAACTATAAATTTGGTAGGGGTGCAGGCAGTGGTAAGGAAGTACTCTTTAGCAACCAGGGAGCAGCTGTTTGACAGTTACAGCATTTTCCGAATAAAAAGAAAGAATTGTAATTTGGAAAAAGTGATAGGTCCCCAAAAGAATAATGACCTGAAGCATTTTAAAAAAGTTTTCTGCCATTGTTGCAGGGAAAAAATGCATAAAATAAAAAATAAATAAATAATGAAAAGATTTCCCCTGGCTCTGACACAATGCACTTTTACAACTTCAGTCAAAAAAGTCACAGATTACACTGAAGACAACTCTCCTTTTAAAATAATTCTGCAAATCATAGTTTTACACTTCAGTAAAACAATTCTATAATAGGATTTGACATTTTGGATGTCTGTGCTTTGTATACTTACAGAAAGATCAGAAGATGATGTATACCACAAGTTTGCGGTTATTTTAGACACAGTTTTACTGAAAACCAGCTTGGCGACATTGTCTGGGAAAACAGAACAACACCATAGTCTCCTGTGCATTAATAATCAAACAGCAAGGCAAGTTACTCTCAAATATTACAGATGGAGCTGTTTGAATATTGCATCACATTTCAATTGTTAGTCCCTGTTTAAATTCACTTAAACCTGCCAAACTTCAACTGCATTAGGCTGAAGTTTTCCATTGCAGTCACCTGCCTCAGGCTGAAGGTTTTTGCAATGTTTCAACTAAATCACCTCAACTCTTTCCAAGGCAAGATGAACTTAAAACATTTTGTCTGCTCTAAGGAAGAAGGATTTCCTACATGTATTCGCTAATACCTTGTTATGCATTTTCTTGAACTTACAAATCATTTAATGACTATTTTGGAGCTGGGAATGTCTTTTGCTATCTCCATGAACACCTTCCAAGGTGTGGCCAGGTTTTAAACACCTGGGGGACCAGCCTTCCCAAACCTGAGGTCATCACCTCAGTTGATATGGCAGGCTTTTAGTAGCCAAATTCTCCTGAAATAACCGTCCTCAGTGACCACATGCGAATCACAATGACAAAGAGAGAACCGGTCCTCCTGTGCAAGCAGTTGCCAGGGCCACTTTAGCATTAGGAACCAGAGTATAGAACTGTGTGCTTGGCCCTGAAGGGCAAAGGGAAAGAACCTCCTGGGAACATAAAACAAAGAGGATAAAAAAAAAAAAAAAAAGAAAGAGGTTGGTGAAAGCAGACTGTGCAAATCACAGCCTTTTTTCCTTCCTGACTTATAGTCAAGTACAACAGGAAAAGAAAACAAGCCCTGGGAGATACAAAAAGAGAGTAGAAAGGGAAACCTGAAGGCAAGAACACAGGAAAAAGGGTGAACCTAGTGAGATAAAGCCATCACATCAATTTTAACTCTCTTACCTGAAAGTGAACTCACAGCATTAGATTCCTGACATCTATTAAATACTTATAAAAATACTGGCAAAGACCTACGTTCCCATGTTAACAGAAATAGATGTATGCCATTAAACAGAAAACTGAACTTGTATATTTTCAACAACCAACCCTGCTGATGACCCAAAAACGGTAAGTCAATACATCTTCCTGTAAACAGATTGAAAGTAAAAATGTCAAACAACTTCTAACACTGCAGAATAATCCTTTATCTTAGAGAAGATAAGGTAATTAGAATATAGCACAGTGGTGGCAGACTGTGCTATATTTATCCATAAGGATGTGAAATAGAATACATAGTGTAGGTAGTTCATCAGCAAATATTGGTAATAAAAACAAACTCCAAACATAGGTGGCTTTCAAGAAAGTACACACATATGAAAGACAGATGCAAATGCACGATTTATAACTAAATACAAATTCAAGTTACTGTGAATGTAATGGGAAGACATTAGAAGTAGGAGAACAACTTTACTTTGGCTGCATGTGAACTAAATTAATACTTGGCTGCCCCCCCAAATCTGCTGGAACACAGGCATGCATCGTTACTCCTTCAATTAGTTCTGTGAAGACAGAATACAACAGTCACAGTAATAAACTTCTCCTACTCTGGAATGTCATTATCACTTAAAATTTTCCTTTTAAGTTTAAAAGAGGTGCTGATGCACCTTACCAAATTCCTCGAAGATGAGGGTGCCTTCATCAACACATTTTGGAAATAGAAGCACAAATGAGAAGCAAAAAGTTAAGAGAGCTTCTGTTGCTTCTGCTGAAATCATAGAATGAATGACCTTACTGTAACTGACATGCTGCAAGGGAGAAGGGCTGAGACTGCTCTGGAAATGCTAATTCTGAAGTTCTTTGCTTTCTTACAATTAAGATTTCAGAATTCTAATTCGCTGCACCAGCAAGCATTCCTGTATAGATTTACAGGATCAGAAACTTCATTCAACCTTGGAAGCAAAGGTACTTCCCTAAGCCAATGATCTTAACTGCACCCAGAAAATTGCGACGGACGCCTAAAGCTAGAAATAGACCTGAAGTCTATTCTAATTCAGTGGAGTCTTAGACTGTAATTGGAGCACTTGGTTGCACGAAAACCAGAGTAGGTTAAATGTATTAAGATAATCTGCAAATAACAGACACGAGCATTGAAACTGGCCTCTCAACAACTACATACTGAAATATATATGTGAAACTTAGCACAATTAAAAATTTAACTTGGAAAAAATAACAAACTCCCTATTTATGAAGTCTTTTCCAGAAAACGGTGCTAAGAATAGGACATGTTTTCCCAGTAAGGATTCAGTTCAGGCTACAATCTACTATCATTCCCTTGCAGACCAACAGTTGCCATAAGTCCCAGGCCAGGTCAGATTAACAATTTACAGCCTACGGAAGAGAAATTAAAATACCTGGGGGCTTTAGAAGAATGAAGTGTCCTTGATAAAAATATCACCTATGTTAGACCCTGTGACATCTCTTTCATGGGCATACCTCTGAAAGGAACTTAACTCTCTAGGAATAGCATAAAGAATCCTTTAACATCACTGTCTACTTCTGTATTTGCTCTACAAACATAAAGATGACTTCAGCCTCTATGGCCAGAAAGCTGATATGTAGTACTACTATTTAAAAAAAAAAAAAACAACAAACAAATAAAATGTAAATTATTAACATTTCTTCAGGTTTCTTAAAGGTGGGAAAGAGCCAAGATCTAAGCAATAAATACTGAAATGAAAACATGCTCTGTAAAGATTGCATTGAGCGAGAATGGAAAGCCCTTGTATCTGCAGATAAATGCTTCCAAAAAAACCCACACCCAAGAAAAAAAAACAAACAGTGAGGCTTTCCCCCCCCCCCCCCCCCCATTATTCATTCTTATCCCACAACACAAAGCTTTCAGATAAGGTAGGGGGAGGGATATTACATGACCTTACCCAGAGGCAAGCATCTTGTACAGTACCTTGGAAAAAAAACAGGGAAAAACATTACACAAGTCAGCTGGCTCAGCAAGGATTAAGAAATACCTTGATAAACAGTTAGTGATATGAAAGGCAAAGTTTTTGGCTCCAGCTCAGAAAAGTAATTACTCCCATCTGGGCACACAAAACCTGAAAAGGGGCTACAGTCTCCAATGGCACGAGAAATTTTTTCACAGCCTGACAGTCTTTCACAGCTGCATTGGGTGGGTACACCAAGTAGTGTTTGAGCCAATGGCTAAAGGTTTGAGACTATAAACAACAACACTAAGCTCTGGCAGACTTACAGGTTACCTGTTCTTCCCATGAAGGCATGAAACTGATGGAAAAAGAACATACTTTTAAAAGAATTTGTGCCACACCAAAATCCGACCACTACAGATGGGCCTTTATAGAGCTTTTAATTTCTTTTTATCATGCATACCTATACTTGAGTAAATAATCAACCACAACAGAGCTTTGTAAAGGATATCTTCAACAATCCCTAACATTTGGAAGGAGCCAAACTCTCAAGACCATGACAGCAAATCTATCACTCAAAAACCACTGTAGAGGAGGAAGACTAAGTATTTGCCCATTCTCACAAATACAGTCAATCTCCTTTCATAGTACCAGGTGTGGGTAAAGAAACCTTTGCTTTCACTGGGAAAGCTTTATTCTGCTATTTTTCTTGCTAACTGCTTGTTTTATGTGGGTGGGGTAGTGTTTTTATTGTTCTGGACTGATTTTTTAATTGATGGCACAAAGCCTGGAGTTTGGGATTGGCATCCCTTCCATTGTTTATGTCGAAATAAATATATTCCCCTCTCTTTTTCAAAGATGAAATACACGCCATGCTCTCAATTGCTACAAACAAAGCAGGCTACTACAAAACAAAAAACAAACAACCTCCACCACCAGACCAAACAAACAAGAGCTTTCAGATGGCATAAAAATCTACCAGGCTTGCGCTCTAAGGAATTCACTGTCTCAAAGTCTCATTCCTGCTTACTGCTCTCCGAAATACCCTCAAAAGACCAAGAAGCAATGATACGACTATGGAAGCCAGCAGTGTTGTTCAGTGGCAGAATGTCTGTACAATTCTGAGAAGGAGACTAAAGATCAGAATTTGGCTTCAACAACTAAGAATATGGGAGCATAATGGACAGGTAAGATATATTCACAAGAGAAGGCAGATTAAAAAAAACAAAACTCTTTTTCAAACTGTTCTTAAAGAGCTTGGTACACTGCTGAATGGAGAGTCACTGAAGGAATGCAGCACGGCAGGAAATGGGGAGACAGTCTATCCATGTAGACATGAATATTAAAAAACCACCACCAACAATAACAACTAAACAAATAAACCAACCCAGAATCATGGTCTTAAGTTCATGATGAAAAACTCCCAAATCTGAAGATTTTGTTCACAGGCAATATAAAAGCAGCACCTATCCATGCTCAAAAATGACACTAGACAGCCAGCATCTAAAGCATTATTTCTCCAGAGCACTTTAATGGAAAAATGCTATTACTGATGCTGCCAAAATAAGACACTCCTATGGTAAAAAAGCATCTGCAATGTTTTCTGCCCTAGTAATTCAAAAATTGCCCTTCTACAATCTGACACACAAAAATCCGTTTTTGCTCAGCTGTTGATTCATTGTCAGTCTGCCGTGTTTTTGCAGCTGATAAATAATTCCCATGACTGTTAGTGATAATCCTGACCAGTCCTTAATATCAGCAATAGTAGTAGGCACTGCTATTACTCTGAAGTTCTGCTGTTCCAGGGAATAAAAAACAACACTCCCCCGCCCCCCGACTCCCTAAAAAAAAAAAACACACATGCACAAATCCCCACCCAAACAAGCAAGCTGGAATTATTTAAGGAGAAATAAAGTGTCAGCACCAAGCTAAATTGTTCTCATTATCCAAGGAATTAAAAAAAAATACTTTAGTATTACACTTGCATGAAAATTCTATGAACTCTTCATGCCAAGCAGCGTTTCATCATGCTCCCCAACTGCACACAAACAAAAAACATATGAAAAACTGTTGTCTCCCAACTGATTAAAGTATTTATTTCTGGCACCAAAAAGCACTTAGTTAACTGGTGTAAGTCTGGGCCCACAGAAGTATTCCACCCATTACCAAGCACAAAGTTCAAACCTGAATGCAAATGCGTGTCAAAAACATGCAGCTTCTGAAATACAAGAGAGTATGTCTGAGCAACTTGTTTTTAACCCTGAGCTACTCAGTGAATCAAAAGGACTGATAAAGAGTTGGACAAGTCCAAATAAACTGTATCCTTCTCGGCTATGTTTGGAAAAATGTAAGATGTGCTAAAACACTTCTTTCCAAAACACTGTATCAGCAATAAAGCCCCAACAGCCCCAACACACAATTTGAAAGAGAAAAGCTTACGTATAAGATTTAATGTCTCACTTTCTTCCTGTCGCAGTATTCACTTGTACAGCAAAGCCGCAAAGTTGCAGAGCATAATCATCCCGCACAACTGAGTATGAAATGCCTGAAACTGTGTGTACCCACAAAGAGTACTGTCCAATATACCATGTAGGATGAATAGACACCATACCTTTAACAATTTTAAAGAACTCATAACTATTATTTCCCAAGCTTCAAAGGTCTCGACCCATTAAAATCTTACAGTTTGTTTCATGATGCACAGAACCCAAGATAAAGTCCATTATTATTATCATTATAAACACAGCTAAAATAAGTAGTTTGTACAAAAGGCTTGATGCTATATCAGGAAAGCTTGCAGTGTTTTGTACCTTGCTGCCCAAAAGCTTCCTTTCTAAATAGTCTTCAAAAAAAAAGAAAAAGCAGGCACTTGAATGACAGCTGTTTTGAAGTGCAGGCACATTAGCAGACAAAAATTACACTGAGAAGGTATCTTGTAAGCAGTATTTTACCCAGGTGAAGCCTACCTGTTTACTTTTTGTGCCCTTCCCAGGATTCTGCTTTCCTTTAACACCTTCCATGCCTCTTAAAACATCGATGAAATCTTTCTTTGAAACAGATGACAGCAGTTTAGCACGTCGCCTCTCAGAGCTCCCAACTTTCTTCACTTTCTCATCAACGTTCTTTTGGTGAGTCCTGACAGCATTGAATAACTGTACAACACCTCTAAGATGGAAGGCAAGGGAAAGGAGGTGAACAACAAGACAGAAACAGCTTTTTAACTCAAGTTGCCTTTGCAGCTAAGAACCTTCTATCAAAACAACCAATCAGCGCAGATGCCAGATGGCTTCTAGTTACTAAAAATGGGTACTTAGAACCTCAATTTAATTAAGATGTAACATTTACAATACAAGAGGCTTTCAATTCTCTACCTTCCTTCACACTTACTGCTAGGAGCCGGTAACAAATCTACAAACAACCATTCAGACCCCAAAACAAGCATGGCGCATTGCACTGAGATCAATACAAAAGCATGTTTCATCTTCAGAAGCATGCTACTCATCCTACAACCAGCTATTAAATTCCTCAGACAAGATCTTAAAAGCAGCTGAGGCTGCAGTACAAGGCAGAGGAATGAGACCGGTAAGGAGACAAACACATACAGAGAGTATCAACAAGGAGCTCGACTAGTTCTGTGGCAGTGAACTACAATAACGCAAAACAGGCAACCAAACCTAGCAGCCATGTATCTGGTGAATCCTCTGTGGAGAAAGAAGAAACAGAATAGTAGAAATAACTGTTCTGCATTTTTAAAGCATTTTGCTAATTTAAACAAAATGAAGGGGTCTAGCAAAGCACTTCTGTTAAGCAAACATTACATTCTTGTCTAAATTTTTACGCTTTTGCAAACCTTCTGAAATCTTTTGCTGAACTTGATACCGTACAATGCAGACCTGTACATAAATCACTTGGCTCCTGCTTGTCACTTCTTAAGAGTTCAATCTGATTGGAAACAGATTATCTGCACAGGCTTTTTCTTCTCTTTTTCCTCCCTTTAAGACATGTGTATTTCAGGAAAGCTTTCAAAATGCTCTTACCTTGTGGCAATTCTCTGAAGATTTCTTTCTCTGTCTCTGTCTTTGACAACATCTGGCTTCACTCGGCACATCATTTCCCACTCCCGCTTTTTATCAAGCTGCATTATAAATATTGTTACATGAAGTAAGTGGCATTGAGCATCTGAGAATGCAGCATACTCTGATACAATATGCAGCAAGAGGAGATAAAAGATGATAAATTGACAAAGCTCAGTTTGGCTGAGGGTAAGGGGAACTCCAATACAGCGCTGGACACCAGGTCTGAGGCAAGTCTCTTGCACTGATGCCTTCACACTGACTGCTACAGACAAGGAAATGATTCAAAGACAGTTTTCAATTCCAATACTTCGCAAGCTGATCAGAGAGAAAATTATAAATAATAAATTTCTGGGCATGTCAAGACAGGCATGTTGCATTTTGGGCCTTGGGAATTTGACTTCCCCTGCTGAGTTAATCACAATGCAGCTTTTGTGACTGACAGCGGTGCATAGCAAAAACTACAATGAGCAGAACTCAAACACAAAAGAGTACCAAGAGCCCACTGGAGAAGAACTGCTGTATACAACACTGATTTTTGTCTTTTTTGAGGCTCACTGTTTCCAAATCCCAAAATGATCGACTTTTAAATTATCAGGGGCCACACAACATCAATAGCAGAATGCTATTATTTCCGCAGCTCCTGCACCAGGAGTAAGGTAACATTTTTAAGCCCTTTCAACAATCTAACAGTTTTTAGTCCTGGTGATGCTGCATGAAGTCTGTTTTATGCAAAAAGTTTTTCATGGAATTTCAAAGTCCTTATCTTTATGATCCCAGGGGATCAAGGGGAGCAAACCAATTCACAAGCACGTCATGGATTGCTGCAATCTCAACCATGAGGCCTTGATTTTGGAAGTCACAGCAGAATTTGGATGACCAGAGTTTTCTGTCCTTTCTCCTTCTCACCTTCTATGACAGAGCTAGAACTACCTGCATTCCTAATGCCAACAAAAGGAGTTATACCCCAGATCAATAACAGTAAATAGAAATCTGAGCTTAAGGATGCTTCTTTCATCCTGTCAACAACAAAAACACCTCAAGCTGACTGACACCAAAAACTCTGCCGCCAAAGATCAGCCTGTCCAATGGCCCATAAAAAAACAGTAACGTAAGAAACCCTAGAGCAGGACTACCTAGAAGATCAAGAAATTGAAGCTACTTGAGGTCACAGTGGAGTAGAGATCCCAAAACTGAGAACAGGCTCAAATCCCTGCTTAGGGGATCTTGCCGCATCCCCACCTGACTGATTGTACAACGAAATGCTGAGTCTTTTTCTCACCTTCCTCCTCTTCTCCAGCCTCTCTTGTTTTTCCTTTTCTCTCTCCTTCTCCAGTTTTTTACTCTTGGCCAAGATGATGGACTTATTTTGTGGTATCTTTTTGTTGAGCACTTTTGCCATGGCATCTGCCCAGCCTGCACCCGGGCCAGGTTTGGAGTTTGTTGCCTCTTCAGCCACATTGTCGAGGGCTGCCACTTCATCCTCATCATCTCCATCCAAGGCTTCACCTCCCGACGAGTAGCTGTCATCTGGAAGCCCTGAGCTTAACTCAGAACCTAGGGGTAGAAAAATGAAAAAGAAAAAGGCATCAACATTTCTGTTTCTAGTAAAGGCCCATCACAGGCTCGATTTGTTCCATATGCAAATGTTATAAAATTTCAGGGCCAGGTACTCCTTGCTTAAGATGCTGCTCTAGCAGGCCTGCACCATCATAATGAATGTACCTACTGCTTGCTCCTCTCAGTGATATTTTGAAGTAATTTTACCTAAGCAGGTTAGCTAAGAGGCAAAAGATATCCCTGGAAATTTATTATTAGATTAAAAAAATATTTTGATGACTAGGTCTGGTAAATCTGGGGGAGGGGAAAGGATATTTTTCAGTTAGGAAAATATAAGTTATATGTGTATATACAAACGTATATATGTATATACATGGATGTACATACTTGTATAAAAACTGCAACAGCGACATCTAGTGTTTAAATGCATGTAGCCAGATTAAATTGAAGGTGGGTATTTCTTACATGCAAGCAAAGTTTGCTCAAGAAAGTAACACCATCGAAAACATGATTGCCTAGACACAAACACAGAGGGGAGACTGTTTTGCAAAACAGAGAACCAAGACATTTGTCAGGTAGCTCAAAAGTAACCAGAGGCACTGAGCTTCTCTGTTCCATTTTCTGTTTCTGTTCGATTTCTTCATACACAAACAAAATACCTTCAAATTCCAATTTGTTTACCTCATACCCCCTTCAAACCAAAACAAAGTAACCGGAGTTAAAATACTGAAGTCTGGAATCCAGATACAGCACAAAACACAGCAAGGAAAGAAGAGCCACACAAACAAACATGAAGAATCTACTACTTCCCTCACTAGCCTGTTTGGTGGGTCAAGTAACAAAAATAAAGTCCTCAACAGTGAGGACGATTAACTAGAATGAAAGTGGCTGCAAGTTTGGGGTGTACCAAAATGCTTGGTCACTTAGGTCCACCCATCTTATCAGGTAATCAAGCAGCAGAGGTGAGTGTCCTGCAACTATTAGCTCCCATTCCACTAACACTTGTGCCACTCAGAAGATTCAAATGAATTATGTTATATACAGCTTTCAAGGCTGCAAAGTCCATCAAGTGACGGACAGATAACACAAGGCTGGGATAGATCGTACTAGGCTGGTTTCTGACATCACCCCCCCCCCCCAGTCCCACCTGCAAGGGGACAACTCCCCACTGGTTCTGAGAGACCAGCTGACTGACTGCTCCTCACCTCCGAACACACAGCTGGCTGCCTTTCACCTATCTGCCTCTATCTCACTACTTCGGAAAGAATATTTTGAAATCATAATGTTATGTTCCACTGGAACAAAGACTTTAACTTTGTAAGCATTACTACACCCCTTCAGTTACCTTGACAAGCCAAAACACTGAGAGAAAGAATTAAGGAGGTGCTGACAAGATCCATTTTCCATAACACTATACAGAGACAGCTTTTGATCATATTTATTTTTAATTCATTACTTATTTAAACATAAACATATACCCTGTGGTCAGACTAACTCATTAATTTGCCTTCACCGTGTGTCTTCTTGAAATAGCAATAAAACGAGGTAGCAGCAAAACAGTGCTGTTGACCAGTTTGAAACAGAGCCCACCTTCAGAGGCTAGAAAGGCATTTGGTCATCACAGAAAGCAGCAAGGTTTTATGTCTATACCACAGCTGTGGAAGAGAAATACTTACTGAACTCGTTTGTTACCTACGTGAATATGACTTTTCACTACAATCAAGGTGAATGCTTTTTAGTGTTTTCTCTCACCCCACACAGGATGAATATTTTTTTCAGCACTCCTTACTATAAAATTTAAATTTTGAAGCAACAAATTTGGCCATCACACTCAGAAACTACTTAAAGCTACCGATGTGTATCTATATCCTGACTTCCAAATTAAAAAACAAAACCACATTGCTGCACATGAAGTAGGTGCACAATCACATCCTGCTTCCTACTTGTAAAACAACTTGTCAAGTTTTCAGCCATAGGCCTTGTCCATGCTAGAATATTGCTATCTAGGATTGCAACAAGGATTTAATCCCTACTTGCACCTTCTTACACGTACCAAAACTAACAGCTACCAGAGGTCCAAACCTGAATTCCACACACTGCTTAGAGCCAACTTCCACAGTTAACCGTAAAAAAATAGAATAGGTTTAAAAAAGGGAAAATTGCAAGACCATGTATTGATTTTCTTATATAAGTGACATCCTTTGTTAATTAACTAGGAGAATAACGCCAGATATCAAAATATTTTGCAAGACAATTGACACTTTGAACAATTACAGAAAGATAAACAAAGGCTTCAACAACCAGCCAGGATTGACAGTTTTTGAATACGTCAAAGGATCTGTCTGTCAACAGCAAAGTAATCTAAACTAGATTAACTCCATCAGAAGTAGTTCTTGGAGCTCTATTGTGAATTACAAAGATTCAAGTCTCACAAAGTTTCAGTACAAAAAGCCCTAACTGGGGGGTGCTGTATACATACATACATGCACAGAATCTCTGTACTTTCCTCACCTACGCTTGCTCAGTGATCTATCTGGGCATGGACACATACAACTGAATATACCAGTCTTCAGAGAGGAGCTCTGAAAGAAGCTCCTGCTCAAGGCTTCCCTTGGGTTCAGTTGTGACCCTCAGACCAAACAGAACCACTGGGAGCTGACCCCATGGACACAGCCTTGATTCCTCACAGAACACGGAAAAAGAATTCCAGTTACATCGCATAACTAAGAAGTGGTCACAAGTAGTTAGGTGTATCCCAACAACACACGACAAGGCAAGAATCAATATAAATAATGAAATGTGAGCGTGTTTGTGCTCTATTCATATTCAGCGCTCTCCAGGTGGATGACCACAGTCGGCGTTTCGTGCAGGTTTCCCCCGAGCAGGCAGCAGACGGCAACCCCCATCCTGCGCAGACAGCCACAGCCCCCGAGCTCTGCTCCCTACAAAACCACGCACCCCACACCCCCAGCAGCCTATGGCACCCGGCTGCCCCCGGGAACAAACAGGCTGCGGGGAGAGAGCCCCGGTCCTGCCGCCCTCCCCCCCAGTACCGCTGTCCGCCTCCAGGCCGCGTGTGCCCGCCACGGCCGCCGCCATCTTCGCCCGCTGTGCTCCCTGCGCCTTCCGTTCCGTGCCGTGCCGTTCCTCTCCGTGCCGTTCCGCCTCCAAACGTTCCGGAGCTCATCTCTGCTGCTTCACAACCACACAAAACAAATGTCTTATTCTGGGTTTGGGGTTCCTCTTTCCAGAAATGTGCTTTGCCAGCGCCGTTGTCTGCCCAACACTGGCCTTCTTGATGGACCAGAACATCTGGGCAACTCTTGAAATCCAGGTGGAGATTATTAAATTTAAACAAAGCTATGGCAAATTACATTTCTTTCCCTGGTGAGCAGCCACAAGTCAGCGTTAGCTGCTCTCTTTCTTGCTACAACATGGCGTTTCTTGCATCAGGAAAGCATTGCACTCTTCATGTAGAGATGGGATCAGGAATGCCAAGGCACAGATGGAGCTGAACTTGCTAATGGATTTGAAGAATAACAAGGGGTTCTACACATATATAGGCAGGAGGAGACAGGCCAAGGAGAGTGTTCTCCCTCTGATAAACGAGATGGGAGAACTGGCTTCCTCAGACATGGAAAAAGCTGAGGTACTCAATAAGTGCTTTGCCTCAGTCTTCAATGGTGGTCAAGTTTCTTATGTCTGTCAGGACCCTGAATCTCGAGGAGAGGGTGAAAGGAGTGGATTCTGTTCCACTGTGACAGTGGAACAAGTCCAGGACCGCCTAATGAAATTGGATGTGTATAAGTCTATGTGACTAGATGGTATACATCCCAGGGTGCTGAGAGAGATGGCTGATGTGGTTGCCAAGCCGCTCTCCATCATATCTGAAAAATCATGGCTGTCGGGTAAAGTCCCTGGTGACTGCAAAAAGGGAAACATTGCTCCCGTTTTTAAGAAAGGGAGAAAGGAAGACCCAGGGAACTACAGGCCGGTGAACCTCAGCTCTGTGCCTGGGAAGATCATGGAGCAGATCCTCCTGGAAGACATGTCAAGGCACATATGAGACAAAGAGGTGATCCGAGACAGCAAGCACGACTTCACCAAAGGCAGATCTTGCCTAACCAATCTGGTGGCCTTTTATGATGGAGTGATGGCATCGGTGGACAAAGGAAGGGCAGTGGATATCCTCTACCTGGACTTGAGCAAAGCTTTTGATATGGTCCCTCACCACATTCTTCTCTCTAAATTGGAAAGATACGGATTTGAAGGATGGACTGTTAGGTGGATAAAGAAGCAAATCTTCTTAGATAACTTACTTAAAAGCACTCCAAACTAAACAAATGGAAGTTTGTAATCAAGAATTGCTGTTACTATAAGAATTAGATATGCTGGTAGGCACAAGCTCCAGGATTCCTTGGAGCCCTAAAGGTGCAGTACAAATATCCTAGACATTAAAATATACATCTATAGATATAACTATAGCTAATAATATATCTAAGAAGATTTATCCAAAAACCTTGTCATTTTAGGTCAGAATCATTAGGCATGATCATATGAGTGAAACACTGCACTCCTGTCTACCTTCACTGACACTTTAGAGAGCCTGTATTCATAAATTTGTATTAAAACAAGGGGGTGAGGTACATATTTTAAATGAGATACAAGGCAATGAAATACCTGTATATTAATGATCTCAGATTGGTGATTTGATTTTAAGATGACTTTGTTGCTTTCTAAGTCTCAGTTATCACTGAATTGTTCCTTAGAAAAAAATACCTAGGGAGGAAAAATGTGGAGTATTCTTGCATGTAGAGTATTCTTGAGTATTTTGCAGGTTTTAAAATCTTTAAAATGCTATTTAATTTCTGCACCTTGTATTTTTGTAAATAAATATTTCATTTGTTGTTGCTACCCTGCATAGTCATTGTAGTCATTGACCTATGTCTTTGTACTTGTCATTTGTTTTTTGTTTGTTTGTTTGGTTGGTTTTTGTTTTGTTTTGTTTTGTCTGATTTTTTTTCCCCAGTAATGTGTGTGGTAGCCAAGACAGAAAAATCCTTTTGCTACCTCAGTTTCCAGTGGAAAAATTAGAAGTTGGAGAGAAGTCAGAAAAGGAGTGGCAGAAATTATTATATGGCTGCAGAAACTGATTTGCAAAGAAAGAATTGAAAAAGCTAAATATGTACATCATAATTAAGTGCCAGCTAAGCGCAGACAGTATTGGACATATTGCTTCTATCATAAGAATTCCAGCAGAGCAGAGCTATGTGGAAAGATTTTCAGTCTAATTCAATGTTAAAATCAAAGAGAAATCCTGTTCTGAAAAAGGCGGGCCTCTGCTATGACTGCAGAGGAAAAACAAAGCCATAAATGTCCCCAAAGTCTATAATAAAGAGGTCCAAGCTTTACAGGAGACTTAATTCCTAATGCTTCCTAATGCTCTAGGGCTCGAAACTAGGGTGTCTGCAATAATAAGCACTAACCATCTGGTCGAGTCTGCTACATGATGAGAAAGACACTTAACCATTTGCTTGGCACGATTCATCTCTGAATCATTTAGCATCAGAACGGACACTACTAGGAGAAGGGTGTTAAACTATATAAAGAGCTCTTCAAGTATGGCAGTTACAGTCCTCATTTCCTCATGAATACATTATTGAATGTGTCTTACTATTGGTAGCATATTTGTCTTGGGAGTATGTCAGAATCTTTAGATTAACTCTTGTAATGGGTTCCAATAAATGATGGGTCTGAACTTTCTTTGCTCAGACTGAATTAACAAGTCATGCCTTTTATAGCATATTTCTCTCCAGAGGCATTATCCAGAAGCATTTGTCAGCAAATTTGTTGCCAAACCTCCTTTCAAATGACTATCATTGTCTCCCATCACATAGACCTGAATGCTTTTCTTGATTGAAACTGTGGGCTGAGGGATGCTGGAGATACAACCAGCCTATGAAGTCTTTCCAGTCCAGACAGAGCTGCAATTACCTCTCTGTTTATCACTATCAGCAGCATCTGAAGAACAGCTGAGGCACAAGCTGGCATTCTGCATATACAAATCCGCAGTAAAGCCATGGTTAGTGAGACAGAGCATGAAACTTTGATCTGTGCATGCAGCAGAGCCAACATCCAGGGAAAAAAAAAAAAAGGAAAAAAAAGAAAAAAAAGAAAAAAAGTGGCACAGGAATCCTAACATTTTTTTCTAAGATTTCAAGTGTAGTGGTTTTTTGTGGGTTGTTTTTGCTTAAAGTTTAAATAACAACAATACTAGAATAAGCCCAATTAAAGTAGTTACTCTTAGTTAGGGATCACACCTTTGGCAGCCTGTGTGGGAGAGGACCACAGATGCAATATAGTTATGTCAAAATATATTGCTCTGGGTTTGTCCTGAAGAAGCCTGTATTAGCTGAAGTTTCTCAATCTGCAAAATCTTCATGAACTGATTCTAAGTCTATAATCTGATAATAAGTCTATAAGTCTATAATGCATTACTGTATTTCAGCCAAGAGATAGAGAAGTGTAAATCACATCATACAAAAAGACAGGAATGGAGAACTCTTCTTTTGCCTTTCATATGTGGAAGAGACACTCAACGTAAAACTTTTCAACTCTGAGTCAGAAAATAACCAAGCTGGTGACTAGATCATTATCTGCTTGGATGTGACAGGTTTTTCTAGTCAGCCAGAGAGTTTGTGCAGCTAATAGCTTAGTCTCAGAAGAGAATGGGAGGTGTCCTTGCTCAGCATGGCACCCTCACCCTCCAGCAAGGAGAGAGAGAATAAATGGGGTTAGAACAGAGGAAGCAATTTCTGTTCTTATCATATCAAGCTGCAGGGGGAAGACCTGGTAGTGGCACACAACACGGTCCAGTTTTAAGAAGAATGTTAATCCTCAGTAATAATCAGTCCCACACTGAAATGCATGAGGCAGCTCACATGAGTTACAGATATCATATCAGTGACTGCAGTGTAAAGCAAGTAACACATCAACAATTCTGTTCTAATCAATTCTGTACTTGGAGGCCACCCATGTTCCTTGTAATTATACAAGGTCCTGTCTATACCACACAGCTCAGAACTGTACAGAAATTCATGAGCTAGCTCTGAGTATGCTGGGGAACAACCAGTCATAGGATACCTGTACTTTTTCCAATGCCTCAGATGTGTTTCTCAAAACTACTTTATGCATCTTTGTGCTGCAGTGTATATTATCTCAAAAGAAATATAAATCTACCTCACTCTGGAGTGCCAGTCTCACAGATCCTTAATGAAAGGAACCAGACTTGTTTTGAAGTCTCTTCTAAATTCGGTACAAATCTTCCCAGAGTCAGAGACTTCACATCTGAGTATGAGAGTAAGCAACGTTGTCCTGCTTCCTAGAGCATTTGAATTTCAATGAATATTTTGCAAAATCCTTTTCTTCCTCTCATTTGCACCAGGAGATTGATGTTCATGAAGAATGAGTCCCGACAGGGCTAAGAAATTAGGATATATATATATATATTATTTTTTTTTCCATAAAGAATAGGAGTGGTTTCTGGGCCACAGAAGTGATCTGACAAAAATTCCCATATACCTCAGAGGAGTTGGGAGAATTATGTAAAAATGTGAGGGACCTTCAGAGATTGCTTTTTCTCGGTTTTGGTACCAGTCTAATGCTTTTCTTTGATGTTGTTCCCTGTGGAGCTGCAGAGCTAGCTCGAGAGCTTTGCTGAACAGTTTGGTGAAGCTCTTGGAAAGTGACGAACCAGCACCAACGGTTCCAGAAAACTCCTGTTACCATAAATCCTTTTCTGTGCAGGAGCTTCAGCACATGACTCATACCTAGGAACTCAGTATTTTTTTTTATTATTTTTGTTAGTTAACAAAATAATAGCGTAGGTCCATCAACACCTCTCTGCATGCATTTGTACTGTTTCCAAACTCTAATTAGGGGCCCTAATGAGAGTCAGAAAGTGATTTGGGAAAGGGATGAGGTAAAGATGTGAACGTTTGCAAGTCAAAGTTCAATACATGAGTCAGTAATGAATTAACTGATTTTCTCAGACTTGCCAGGGAAAAGAACAAAACAAAACAAACAAACAAAAATAAAACAAAACCAAAAAACATATTGCAAAGAGCATAACTCAAAAATAAAGAAAGACATCCTATTTTTTTCAGACGAATATATGACCTTCCTCTCTAAATATACGTGTAGTATCCATGCTCCTTCTGTAGTGTTGGGAGCAGTCAACAAGAATCATAGAATCATAGAACCATTAAGGTTGGAAAAGCCCTCCAAGATCATCTGGTCCAACCATCCCCCTACTACCAACGTCACCCACTAAACCATGTCCCTAAGCACCACATCCAACCTTTCCTTGAACACCTCCAGGGACGGTGACTCCACCACCTCCCTGGGCAACCTGTTCCAATGCCTGACTGCTCTTTCTGAAAGAAATGTCTCCTCATTTCCAACCTAAACTTCCCCATGCACAACTTGAGGCCAAGGAAAAACAAACTTGAAAACATGAAAAAGCAGAAAAGCTTAAGTAAGCTTAGGAAGTTGTCCAGTGCTCTTTGGAATTCACAGAAAAGGGTATGGCTTGAGCATGCCTGTAGTAGAAAATAATCCAAATTTTTAATACCCAAATAAGAACAGAAATGTGGAATTGTGAAATAAAAAAGTGCCAGTATAGCAGTATAGTGACTTAGTTTATATACAATGTGGGATCTGCAGATACAGTTCCTGTAAGTTCTGACAATGTGAATGTCTCACCAGTTATAAAGCAACACACTGCAGAAAAAGATAATTCTCTAAGGTGATTAGTTACAAGATGAGTCATTTATTGTTACAGAATAGTCTCAGGAAAGTTTGTGTACATTTTTATTGAAAGGATTTACTTATTTGTTCCCTGAATCTTTTAAAATTATGTCTAATTATCTCAAATCATCCTGAATCTACATCGTTAACATTTATGACAGTCTTCACAAAGCCAGGTGAAGCTTCAGCACAGTGATTTCACATTGACTGTAAAAGTCAATATTAAATACAGATGCAGAAGGGTTAGCCAAAAACAGTATTGTAGATACAAAGAAAAAATTGTATTATAGGAGGATGAGATAATATCCTTGTACAATGATGTAAGAGCTAAAGAAAGATTTCATACTGAACTAGCTTGAATTTTTAATAATATATTTAACTATAAGGCAAGGAAGTTCTTTTTTTATAGCTGAACTCAACATTTACTTTCAAACTTCTTTGCACAAGATCAGCAACTCTATCTATTCTTACACCTCCTTTAATGCCAGATTTTGATACATCTACCTTCAACAGCACCCGATTGAAAAAGCTATCCTACTTCAATCAGGGTATTCAAAACAACAAATAAACAAACAAAAAACAAACCAAAAACTCACACTTCAAAAAGCTTCTTAATCCCTGTTCAGCAAGACTCTAAGACTCTTACATACTCATGAGCTGTCAGCATATGAAATCTCTCCATGAGTACTTGCGAATTTGAAACATGTTAACCGAACATGTGCTTAATTACCTTAATGAAACCTGAATACATACAGTTGCGGGCATGTGAATTGTTAACTAGAATGTGCTGCTCACATGAGTGCTGATGAAAAGTCGTGATTCTTATATCAGAAAATCTTCTATAGATATATATTTTTTTTTTTTCTTTTTTTTTTTTCCTCCTGGAAGTTGAGGTGCAGGTAAGAATTGGTTTACAACTGGGGTCTGCCATACTATCAGATTTTTGAGTAATAGTATGCTTTTAACAACTTGAATTTTGCTGGCAAGAACACATGAAACACGGGAAACTGAACCTTGCATTCAGATACATTGGTGCCAACTAATTTATTTCTAAAAATCAACTCATCCCCCTCCACTCCCTTCTCCTCACAATGGAGATCACCTGCAAATCAGTGAATCCAGCTAAATCTCCTTTAGCTGACGGAAAACTTAGGTAATAGCCATAGTATAAACTTGAAAAAATAAGATGAGGTCTGTCAAAATTCTTACCATACCTTGAGTATTTTTAGAAGGTTCTGAAGTGGGAAATACATTACATATAAGTAGACATGGAGAAGTAAAGAGAAAGAAAGAGGTGACTCCATCAAGCAAGAAACACATACTCTTTAAGATGGGTGCTGGAGAGATTCATCATACAACCTGTCTTCATCAGGTATTCTCTCCACATTCTTGCAACAGGTACACTCCCAGAAAAACTGATTTTTTTTCAAGTGTTTTAGGAGACTTTCATCCTTAATAGAAGATGAGCAGAAAATTTTCTGCTTCCCCTATAACCAGTAACAGATCTCCCATTACTTTTGAGGAAAACAGGTTTTCATACAATGGTTTTATTCCCTGTGCAAAATCATAATCACTAACAATTGTCAAGTTCATTTTCTTGCCTATATAACTCTACTGATAGATTTACCTTGATGAAGGAATTATTAATAGACAGACATCCTACAGTGAAATTATTCTTTCAGCTTTCATCCAAATGGTAGCACTAACTAAACTTGTTTTACTTTTTTCTCCTCCAGCCCCAACAGAAATGATTATTGCCAAATGAACTCTCTGAATTCACTGAGCAATTTTCCTGTAAATGAAATTACTGATTGGAACAAGGAGCTTGGCTGAACCTATGTAGCCATTCATCACATTGCAAAGCAACACATGCTTATGACTTCTTTGCTTTACTCAGGTCCATCTTTTATAGGACAGGCTTTGCTACCTTCACCCTCTTTGGAGGCAACCACCCTGCCCAGCATCACAGGTGTATCTGAGCTGCAACCACCACCAAAAGCATGTTAGCAAGGACACCTGATTCCTATAAGACTTTCAGCTCCAGGGCTGTATGTTTTTTTGGTCATTTAACCAAGGTTTTACTTCAGTCTCATTGCTATGTTATTTACAGAGTATTTGAAAAAAGGTTGACATTATAGGTTTTGATCTGAATCTTTAGCGCAGCTGAGTTATTTGATTTAAAACTGCTTGCTTTTGTTGCAGTGAGTGGATGTTTGAGTCTGGCTCTAAGGAAATTATTAAAGTAACACAAAGTCAGAAAAATAATGCTTTTAATTCTGAAAGCAGTTAGTTCTGTTCTTGTTTTTGTTTTGAGAGCAAGTCCTATCCTCGCCTTGCCGAAGCGATCGGCTCCGGGGCAGTCGCGTTCTGCAGCGGAGCGGGGGATCGGGACAGGCAGGGCTTTTTTGCCGGCATCGACGCCACTCGAGGGAGCCGCCAGGACCCGGCAGCCCTCGCGAGGGAGACTGACGAGGCGTAGGCGGAGCCAGCAGCGCCCCCTCCCCGGCCGTTCAAAAGCAGCCCCTAGGGAGCGCGAACGACTAGGAGCGCAGCAAACAGGGCGTGGCGCGTCATAAGGGAGTGGCGCGGCAGTTCGCTCAGGTAGGGCGAGCAGGGAGGGCAGAACGTTCCCACCCCGCCCATACGAATAACTCATCTAACGGCTGTTGAGCCGTAGCTAGGCTGCAATGGTCTACACCAGGCAGACCGCTCGCTCTAGAAAGTCTGTAACCACCCAGACTGACTGCCCGCTCAAAAATGCGGCAGTTCAGGTCTCTGGATGCAGGGAGTGTCTGAGCCTGTTGCTGCCATCTGAGGGAAGCAGAGGGACTGTGTGTGTGAGGTGCGAGCAGGTGGATGACCTGGTCCGCCTGGTGTCAGAACTCAGGGAGGAGGTGGAGAGGTTGACGGCTATCAGGGAGTGTGAGCGGGAGATAGACTGGTGGAGCAACTCCCTGCAGGGCCTGAAGGAGAGGTACCGGGGTGAGACACCCCAAATGGGGGTGGACCCCCTGCCCTGTCGGGCAGAGGGAGGGGACCTAGGAGTTGAGGAGGAATGGAGACAGGTCCCTGCTCGACCTCGCAGGCGATGCCCCCCCCCTACTGCCCCCACCTTCCCAGGTGCGCGTACACAACAGGTTTGAGGCCCTAGAGCTTGAGAGACTGGTGGGTGAAGACGAGGTAGAAAGTCTACCCAGGAGGATACTTAGGGCAAGGAGGTCGACTCCACGCCTCAAGACTGCCTACACCAAGAAAGATAGAAGGGTAATTGTTGTAGGCGACTCCCTTCTCAGGGGGGCAGAGGGCCCTATTTGTCAGCCTGATCCTACCCATAGGGAAGTCTGCTGCCTCCCTGGGGCCGGGGTCAGGGATGTTGCCAGAAAGCTTCCCAACCTGGTTCGCCCCTCTGACTACTATCCGCTTTTGATAGTCCAGGCTGGTAGTGATAATATTGAAGAGAGAAGCCTGAAGGCTATCAAAAGGGACTTTAGGGGACTGGGACAGTTAGTGGATGGAGCGGGAGTACAGGTGGTGTTTTTGTCTATCCCTACAGTAGCAGAAAGGGGTACAGAGTGGATATGGAAAGCCCGCCTGATTAACACGTGGCTCAGAGGCTGGTGCCAACACAGAAATTTTGTTTTTTTTTGACTATGGGGTGCTTTACTCGGCACGCGGCCTGATGGCCGCAGACGGGTCCCTATCTCTAAGGGGAAAACGGATCCTAGCCTAGGAGCTGGCAGGGCTCATTGAGAGGGCTTTAAATTAGGTAAGAAGAGGGACGGGGCTGAAATAAGGCTTGTTGGAGCTGTGCCAGGGGGAATAATGGCAAGACCGGGGGAGAAGGCAATGGCCCAACTGAAGTGCATCTACACTAATGCACGCAGCATGGGTAACAAACAAGAGGAACTGGAAGCCATCGTGCAGCAGGCAGGCTATGACTTGGTTGCCATCACGGAAACGTGGTGGGACCACTCTCGTGACTGGAGTGCTGCAATGTCTGGCTAAAGGCCCTTCAGAAGGGACAGGCAGCACAGAAGGGGTGGTGGTGTGGCTCTCTATATTAGAGAGTGTTTTGATGTTGTGGAACTTGAGGCTGGGAATGATAAGGTTGAGTCCCTATGGGTTAGGATCAGAGGGAAGGCCAACAAAGCAAGCATCCTGGTGGGGGTCTGTTATAGACCACTGAACCAGGATGAGGAGATGGATGAGGAGTTCTACAGGCAGCTGGCAGAAGTTGCAAAATCATCAGCGCTTGTTCTCGTGGGGGACTTCAACTTCCCAGACATATCCTGGAAGCACAACACAGCCCAGAGAAAGCAGTCTAGGAGGTTTCTGGAGAGCGTGGAAGATAGCTTCCTGACGCAGCTGGTTAGAGAGCCTACCAGGGGAGGTGCCCTGCTAGACCTTCTGTTCACAAACAGTGACGGACTGGTGGGGGATGTGGTGGTCGGGAGCTGTCTTGGGCAGGGTGACCACGAAATGGTAGAATTCTATATTCTTGGCGAAGCCAGGAAGGGGACCAGTAAAACCGCTGTCTTGGACTTCCGGAGGGCTGACTTTAAGCTGTTCAGGACACTGTTTGGCAGAGTCCCTTGGGAGGCGGTTCTGAAGGGCAGAGGAGTCCAGGAAGGCTGGGCACTCTTCAAGAAGGAAATCTTAATGGCTCAGGCGCGGTCTGTCCCCACGTGCCCAAAGACGAGCCGGCGCGGAAGAAGACCAGCCGGGCTGAACAGAGAGTTGTGGCTTGACCTTAGGAGAAAAAAGAGGGTTTATAATCTTTGGAAAAGAGGGCGGGCCACTCAGGAGGACTATAAGGCTGTTGCGAGGCTGTGCAGGGACAAAATTAGAAGGGCCAAAGCTCATCTGCAGCTAAATCTGGCTACTGCTGTTAAAGATAACAAAAAATGTTTTTACAAATACATCAACACAAAAAGGAGGACTAAGGAGAATCTCCATCCTTTACTAGATGTGGGGGGAAAACTTAGTTACAAGGGATGAGGAAAAAGCTGAGGTGCTTAATGCCTTCTTTGCCTCAGTCTTTAGCGGTAAAACCGGTTGTTCTCTGGATACCCGGTCCCCTGAGCTGGTGGAAGGGGATGGGGAGCAGGATGTGGCCCTCACTATCCACGAGGAAATGGTTGGCGACCTGCTACAGCACTTGGATGTACGCAAGTCGATGGGGCCGGATGGGATCCACCCGAGGGTACTGAGAGAACTGGCGGAGGAGCTGGCCAAGCTGCTTTCCGTTGTTTATCGGCAGTCCTGGCTATCAGGGGAGGTCCCAGTCAACTGGCAGCTAGCAAACGTGACGCCCATCTACAAGAAGGGCCAGAGGGTAGACCCGGGGAACTATAGGCCTGTTAGTTTGACCTCAGTGCCAGGGAAGCTTATGGAGCAGATTATCTTGAGTGTCATCACGCGGCACTTGCAGGGCAACCAGGCGATCAGGCCCAGTCAGCATGGGTTTATGAAGGGCAGGTCCTGCTTGATGAACCTGATCTCCTTCTACGACAAAATGACACGCTTAGTGGATGTCGGAAAGGCTGTGGATGTGGTCTACCTTGACTTCAGTAAGGCTTTCGACATGGTTTCCCACAACATTCTCCTCAAGAAACCGGCTGCTCGTGGCTTGGACTGGCGTACACTTCATTGGGTTAAAAACTGGCTGGATAGCCGGGCCCAAAGAGTTGTGGTGAATGGAGTCAAATCCAGTTGGAGGCCGGTCACTAGTGGTGTCCCCCAGGGCTCAGTACTGGGGCCAGTCCTCTTTAATATCTTTATCAATGACCTGGATGAGGGGATCGAGTGCACCCTCAGTAAGTTTGCAGACGACACCAAGTTAGGTGTGTGTGTCAATCTGCTCGAGGGTAGGAAGGCTCTGCAGGAGGATCTGGATAGGCTGGACCGATGGGCTGAGGCCAACTGTATGAAGTTCAACAAGGCCAAGTGCCGGGTCCTGCACCTGGGGCACACCAACCCCAAGCAGCGCTACAGGCTGGGAGATGAGTGGTTGGAAAGCTGCCTGGCCGAGAAGGACCTGGGAGTACTGGTTGATAGTCGGCTGAATATGAGCCAGCAGTGTGCTCAGGTGGCCAAGAAGGCCAACAGCATCCTGGCTTGTATAAGAAGCAGTGTGGCCAGCAGGTCTAGGGAAGTGATTGTCCCCTGTACTCGGCTCTGGTGAGGCTGCACCTCGAGTACTGTGTTCAGTTTTGGGCCCCTTGCTACAAGAAGGATGTCGAGGTGCTTGAGAGAGTCCAGAGAAGGGCAACGAGGCTGGTGAGGAGTCTGGAGAACAAGTCTTACGAGGAGCGGCTGAGGGAGCTGGGCTTGTTCAGCCTGGAGAAGAGGAGGCTCAGGGGCGACCTTATCGGTCTCTACAGGTACCTTAAAGGAGGCTGTAGTGAGGTGGGGGTTGGTCTGTTCTCCCACGTGCCTGGTGACAGGACAAGGGGGAATGGGCTAAAGTTGCGCCAGGGGAGGTTTAGGTTGGATATTAGGAAGAACTTCTTTACTGAAAGGGTTGTTAGGCATTGGAATGGGCTGCCCAGGGAAGTGGTTGAGTCACCATCCCTGGAGGTCTTCAAGAGATGTTTAGATGTTGAGCTTAGTGATATGGTTTAGTGGAGGTCTTGTTAGTGTTAGGACAGAGGTTGGACTGGGTGATCTTGGAGGTCTCTTCCAACCTAGACGATTCTGTGAAGTAAATTGGGCTCGTGAGGCTGTTCAACCTCCTGCCTGAGCAAGTATTCCTATGCCAGCAGGCTCTTCATTTGTTCTGCAGGAGTGCAGCAGCCAGGGGTTACCACAGTGGCAGACAGAAAAGCAGCTTGGCTTTCAATATCAGGACAGTAACATGTAGCTAATCTGGGATTTGTGAAGAGCCAATTTAGAGAGTGTGTGATGATTTATACCAACAAATAGGCAGGCTGCTGCATTCTGTATAGAGAGTCATTTTTCAGGCTGCATGCCTTCATTTCTGGTTTTAAATCTCTCATTACTGTCCCTTAGGAAGAAAAAGGAGGAAAAGCTGGGAGAAGATTAGAAGCCTGGCAGAGGGGTATATGCTCCTTCTTTTTCTTGTTTAAACCAAGGGTGACGAGATGCTGGAGAGCAGCCCTGCAGAGAGGGATCTGAGGGTTGTGGTTGATAGCAAACTGAACATAATCCAGCAGTGTGCCCTGGCAGCCAGAAGGGCCAACTGTACCCTGGGGTGCATCAAGCACGGCATTGCTAGTCGGTTGAGGGAAGTGATTGTCCTGCTCTACTCTGCACTCGTGCGTCCTCACTTTGAGTACTGGGTGCAGTTCTGGGCACCACAGTACAAAAAGGATATAAAACTGCTGGAGTGTGTCCAGAGAAGGGCTACAAAGATGGTGAAGGGCCTAGAGGGGAAGACATATGAGGAGCGGCTGAGGTCACTTGGCCTGTTCAGCCTGGAAAAGAGGAGGCTGAGGGGAGGCTTCATCACGGCCTACAGCTTGCTCACGAGGGAGAATGGAGGGGCAGGCCCCGATCTCTTCTCTTTAGTGACCAGTGATAGCACCCGTGGGAATGGTGTCAAGCTGTGACAGGGGAGGTTCAGGCTGGATATCAGGAAGAGGTTCTTCACCAAGAGGATGGTTGCGCACTGGAACAGGCTTCCCAGGGACGCAGTCACGGCACCTGGCCTGTTGGAGTTTAAGAAGCGTTTGGACTGTGCTGTTAGTCATACGGTCTGAACTTTTGGGTAGACTTGTGTGGTGCCAGGAGTTGGACTCAATGATCTTTGTGGGTCCCTTCCAACTCGGGATATTCTATGATTTTATGATTCTCTGAAACCAAGTTATTGTTTCTAGATAATCTTTAATTTCTCAACCTGATTCCTCAGGTATGAAGATTTACAATTCCAGGAAGAGTCAAAGATGTGTGTGCATTACTGCTTAAAAACAGATCCAAGGTTTGTAGCACCACTGATAGCAATAAAAAATAAACGAACAACAACAAAAAAACCTATCCACATCAGTCTGAGAAGATGAATGTGGAGCTCACATATATATGTGAGTTCCTAATGAAGCTCTGTGGAAGCTATTTCTGCCTTTAGAAGAAAATGTTTCTGTTTATCCTTAATATAAATCCATTGCATGTAGCTATGTAATGGAATCTCTCATTTTTTGTTTGCATCTGTTAGCCTTTTTATTGCAAACAGAGCTCTAAATCTTACTTTAGAAATGAGTATTGCACTATATGTCAGTGCGTGTGCTAAGGAAGCCATTAATAATTTTCGTTATGAAAACCTGATCATAAGTGTTTTTAGTCCATTAGCCATTCAGCTTTATTTATGTGCTCTTTCAGGAAGAATTTGAAGCCAGAATTCAAAAGAAGAAGTTTGGAAAAAGAGCAACACATGAGGTCATAAAGTGCTGTCACGTTCAGTATGATAGGAAATTATTTTCTTTCTTCAAGTTTTTCAATAACCTTTAAGAAGAGCATTCATCATCTATTTCTTTTTCATCATTAAATTAAAATACTTTTTGCAAACAAAACTTTGATGAACCAGACCAAAGTAATCTGCTAATTACACAAAACTCCTTCTACACTACACAAAACTTCTTTTTGCTGTTTAAATGTACTGCAAGTAGCAGGTCTTTATTGAGTATTTGTCACTTCCCCTTAAGGCTTATGTGACATAACTTTAATGCTTAGTATTTTCCTGACTGCCAAGATATGTGGTACTCTGATCCCTTCTAGGACAGAAAACTTTTGAAATAAAACACTGAAATATTTGCAATCATCTTCCTGTCTTCATGGATTTACTCTGACTAACCTGCATTTGTTTTAGTTATTACTGAAAAAATTAAGCCTTTTCTCCAAAATATCCTTAGGTCATATTTTGCAAAAGCTACTCTCAGGAGTAAAATAAAGCAAAATCATATTCTAAAAGGAAAAGAACTTTTCTCTTGAATAATAACATGACAACTTGTCATCGTGTTTTTTTAATTACTATTGTTTATTTATTTATTTATTACTTCCTCTAAAACAGTGGGAATTGTGTGATTTCAAAATACAATGCTGCATGTAGTTGCTATTTTATTTGATAAAATCACCTCATACATCTGAACTTGAAAAAGGAGAAAAGCAAGAGTTTCGTATGACTTCCTTAGAATATAGTTACTGTCAGCTCATGAGATTTCTGGTGTGTGTTTTAATATATCCCTGAAGCTCTGACTTGATCCTGCTGCATTTAGAAGTTGTGAGATTGGGATCTGAAATGTCAGCATGGGCGCTGTTCCCAATGCATCACAGCTGCCATAGGTAGTGGTGGCTCTGGTGGCCACTTCCCAGAGCTGTTGTTTAGATTTCACAAAAGCCTTAGGAAAAGCCATCTTAGAAATGAGGCAGCATTAAAAATAAAATAAAATAAAATTCTCAGTTAATCTGTCTTCATCTTTTGTTAACATATTAAGAAGCAAGTTGATTGTATATAATACAAATTATTTTATGATGTGTACGGAGACACTTTTTTCTATGGTTTACATAAAAATGCAATGGTTAGCCTGATGTTATCATTTGGCATTCAGTGTTTTTCAGTCGACTGATGCTGAAAGGCTGAAGTGTTTTTTTGCATGAAGAATAGGTCGCTAACTTCTGAATTAATTTCTGCAGGAGACAATATGGATGCAATGTTTTTAAAGCTTAATTTAGATTCAAATTAATGTGAAGACAAGCTCCTTGAGTCACCTAGTCTTTCTCTGTGGAATCATTTCTAATTGAATGTTAAGATCAAAGTTTAAGTTTATAAGAAAGAAAAACAAGTGCAGATAAATAGTTATTATCTGACATCCTTATGAAAATTCATGACCTGCCGCTTTATCAGAGACCTTTTAAGAATTCTAATTGTGAAGTATGCATAACTATTAAATGGCTAGAACGCTTCAGTCTCTTGATAAGAAGCGAGTTAAATAATTGTCCTGTTTAACTTGTGCTTGTTAACCTTTAAGGTCAACTAGTTTGAACATACGTTTAATGAAATCCTGGAGCCAGAATTTATGATACTGCTGCTGAATGTTAAATTGGACAATTTACATAAGCAGGACATTAACCTTCTGAGCACTAAATAGCATTTTAGCACTTAGCCGCTGGGGACAATAAGGGACATGTTCTATATATTTGTGATTAGCTTGCCTGGAAACTCTCATGATGACCAATTGGCCTACCAAGTTTAGCAGCATAATTAAATGAATGGACTCAGCCTAAGTAAATTATCAGTCCTGTGTACAGTATATCATTATAGTCCTAAGGAAAAAAAAATGAATAATTTAATACCACATTACTAATTTATCAATGCTAAGTGACTGTGAAGAGGCTCTTTGTAATTCGTTGTTTTAAATTTGATATTTGATTTACTGCTGGTGTGATTAAACTTGAACCTACTTTATTTCTTTATCAGAAATTTATGGTAACAGTAGACTTTTTTCTCAGGGTAATGGATGTATTTTTCGTTTTCTTCTGCTTTGATGATAATAGCAAATACAAAGTATTACACATTGCCAAACTTGTAATTAAGCAATTTGTCATAACAAGGCATGTATGTCATCTTTTGGCTGGTAGATCTTGCAGCAGATAAGGGCAGTAGACCTGGAATTGTCATCTTTCCGAGCTTGAAGAGCAGAGTAATAGCAGCTTAGGGTATGCTTTTCTGAGCTGAAAGATGGAGCACGATATCCTTCCTCTGCCTACCCGACTATTCTCTCAGGGCAAATCAAGGCCATATATTGCAAACAAGTAACGTGGATTCTTTGGAGGTAGATGCTTGTTAGGACGATCATAATTTATTCTGGGATGGTGCTTGTCGGTCCCATGTTAGGTGCTGCACGGACACAAATAAGGACATGTTCAGACTTGAGCCATTTCCCAAGAAGTGTTCCAAGAAACCACCCGGTTGCTTTTGTTCAGATGCTTGTGCTAGCTGAGAGGTGCCTTAACATGGATGTTCCCTATGGTCATGGCCACGTGGGTGCTCAAGCCCCCACCTGCAGACAGGAGCCGCCCTGGCAGGCAGCTGCCTTGCATGCAAGTGCTTTGCTCCTGCTCAGCTCACCACTTCTGTCTGAGAGGTTACACTCAGTCAGCAAAGATAGGAATGGGGACTTGGGTCCAAGGATCTGGACCGAAATAGAAAAGAGAATGGAGCTGACTTCCACTTCTGATACTTGGCTGTACTGCCTGTAATGGACGAGTGTGCAGTCAGTGTCTTACTTTCCCTCCTTTTTATGCTTTTCTGGCAGTGCATGGGATGAACGTGAAAAAAGTTGCTTTCCATTAGACATAAGGTCAGATTGGTTCCTTAAATCCTACTTGTTCCAAGAATTTTTGGTGGAAGTGAAAAAGAAAACCTGTCTCTGGAAGAGAACCTCTCCTTACAAATGGATTTTTGGATTCCATAAGTGGCCACGTATTCATGGGCAGGAACAGTCTTTCAGTATTTCTGCCAGTTTCCCCTGGAGTGTAGCAGAATTTATTTCTAAGGATACAGTCCTGCCCTTGATATTTGTCTTGAATTTTCAAATGCTTCTTAATTCAAAGTGTTATAGATCGGGCATACTGAGAAGCTTGTGACTGTATAGGAAATTTTACTGTTTTAAAAAACTTAACCAAACCCCCATATTTTCCACAGGCTAGACAAATTACTTCAGTTGATATTTTGGATGCTACAGCTCTTTTAGCCTTTTCTGGCTAGCTGATGCTTGCCGACCTTTTCAGTCTTACTTACTGATTACACTGTAGTTAGAAATTATTAATAATAAAATAGCTGAAAAGGAAGGAACTTGGGTAAAGCCATCAGTAGACTTATTAATATCCCTGATCATATCAGACTGAGGATTATTCAGGTGTCATCTGGCAGCTGTGGACATCTGGTAGACATAAAAAACAATTAAGAAGGGAAGTAAGTGTTTTCAGAAGCTGGTTTGTCTGAAAAGAGAGCTCTTTCAATTGCTGATTTTTCTGTGTAGACAAACTTGGGTGACCAGAGTTCGAGGTTTGCTTTTGGAGCAGGTGTTTATGTGGTATCAGGCAAGTCATTGAGTTTGAGTGCTCCAGCTTCTGAGCTCAAGTCCTGCTGTATACAAAATGTAGATAAGAGTGTTATCCCTCCTTCAAAGAATTCTGTGAGGATAAATGCACCAGGACTGTGAGCTACTCTGGCATGGCAGTAATGAAAGCTACATAATAATTCCTCCTTTTAGTAAATAGTAAAATTCAATGGAAAAGCTTAGCTTTTGTGACCAAAGAGGTGTCTGTCTGAAGTGTAATAAATACACTTGCATCTGAGTTAAGAAAAAAAAAAAGAAAAGAAAAAGAAATGAAAAAAAAAAAGAGAGACAGTCATGCACCAGCCCTTTTTAGCCCAAGAGATTCAAACCGTTAAGAAAGATACATTATCAGAACACCATGCATCTATTTTTCTGCTCCATTTTTTTGGCATCAGTGCATCAGTGGTTTCAATCAGCCATCACTGGGATTACAAGGTGCAAAGGTCTTCAGAAACGATTTTAGATGAGCTCTTCTTTATATGACAATCACCTCTCCACTCCCCTGTTCTTCCTTCCATATATTTGTCATTTGAGACATTTCTCTATACATTTTCAAAACAGTTTTTTGAACACACTCAAAGGTTTTGGCTTTCCATTTCTTCCTATAAAGGAGTGAACAGCCCATACAATATACCAACATTAGATCTGTACAGAGAAGTGTGGCAAAAAGAAGTGAGAAGGAGGGCTGATGAAGGAGGATGGAGGGTTTGAAGAAAATGTCAGCTAGCACCAGACCTTCAGTTACTTTACTGTTGTAGGAAGTTGTCCATAAGGGCCACAAAGATGATCACAGTTGCTGGAGCACCTCTGCTATGAAGAAAGGCTGAGAGAGCTGGGGTTGTTCAGCCTAAATAAGAGAAGGCTTCGAACTGACCTTATTGCAACTTTTCAATACTTAAAGGGGGGTTATAAAAAAGATGGAGATCAACTTTTTGCTTGTTCAGATAATGACAGGACAAGGGGGAACGTTTTTAAACTAAAAGAGGGTAGATTTAGATTAGAGGTTAGGAGGAAATTCTTCACTCAGAGGTTAGTGAAGCACTGGAACAGGTTGCCCAGAGAGGTAGTGGATGCCCCGTCCCTGGAGGTGTTCAAGGCCAGGTTGGATGAGTCTCTGGGCAGCCTGATCTAGTGGTTGGCATCTCTGCCTATGGCAGGAGGGTTGGAAATAGATGATCATTGAGTTCCCTTCCAACCCGAGCCATTCTATAAGAGTATGAAGGGACCACACTGTAGGTTACTCTACACATGGGTCATCCTTAATATTTTGCCTGGGCTGTTTAGTAGATTTGCTGTTGCATAAAACCAGGAGCATCCGTGTGAGCAGGGAGAAGAGGTGAGAGGGGGACAAAGAACAGTGAGGTCAACGTCATGGTGATCGTATTAAACATGTTCTTTGACTCCTTGTGTTTTGCCCCTGTAGCCCTTTTTATTTTCATCAGTCATGTAGTTTAGTCTGAAATGCTGAAGAGATGGGTAAGAGCTGTTCACTCATAGTAAAACTAGGAATTTTAAACCTGTGGTCACAGACAACAGGATTCTGCTGGTCAGATTAATGCCTGTTTGAATTACGAGCCAACAAAAGAAGTGGTGAGTTCAGGTAATGCTACCAATGCAGATGGAAAAATTCTAGGGTAATGGTAGCTCATAGATAATGAAGTAGCCAAGTGAAGCAACAGAAATCCAAGCTGGAAAAGACTAATCTTTTAAAGGATGCTACATATATATATATCTTAACCTCATTGGCTTTATTCATGGCAAGATAAATTTACATTTATTTTGTTTCTCTTCCCTTCCCATTGTTCGAATTCAATGTAATCAGATGGCTATGTTTTTTTGAGGTCTGATCTCCATCCAAGTAAATTAAGTCTTTCAGTTTTTCTCCTTTGGTAAAACAACAAAATCTCCTTCATCCCCTCAATCTTCATTCACAGTCTTATTTAATGTACCATCATATTTCCACTGCATTGGAAAACTTGCGTTCTGCTTCAATTGTCTTTTTTTCTCCCCTTCATCTGGTAACACTTTAATACTTCTGGAGGAGACAGTCCTTCTTAGGGAAGCTAACTCATGGAGAACTGTAACCATTGCACCAGGTGATACTGAGAATAGAATAAATACCTTCTTTCCCTCCATAAGTGTCCAACCTGATTACAAGAAAGACACGCTTTTCTTTCAGTGGACCACTTCCCGTAAGTCATGGTGCAGTCTTTTACTTAAGTCTTAAGCTATTTGCAAGTACTGAAGTTCTCTAGTTTTAAAAATGCAGCAGATATATCAGTTGAATGCATCTGGGAAGAGACTTTTCATCATGCCTTTAACATTGCCAGTGTTAATTTGCACCTACAGGAAGCTGCACATTTAAAATTACTGGCATTGCTTTGTCTTCAGTTTGTTATACATTTTAGTTTCCCTGTTTAATGATACCATCAGTTCCTTAAATATCCCTCAACTTCTATTTAAAATGCTAATGATAGTGTATATACAGAAAGAGTTGTTATATGCATAAAGAGTTGTTTTGTAAGTGCTACAAAGTCTGGAGTCTGTCTCTGCATCCTTCTCTCTGCCATCAACACTTTCTGCTCAGTAAAAGATTGATATGCTATTGCTAGTTCACACCTGTATGGAATTAGGTTTTAAAAAAGTTAAATCAAAACCCTTCTAAAACGAAAAAAACAAACAAACAAACAAAAAAAACGTGTAGCATTCTGGCAGTCTGTTTGAAGTGATATAAAAAATCTTTCAGCTTTGCTGTATCTGTAAGACATCTTTCCACAAAACAACTGTTATCTTTTAAGAAAAAAGAATGACATTTCTCTAGCGTGTTTTCCATACAGACATTTTTAAATATAATCCCTTCTCTTGCTTTGGTAAGTCAATCACACTAACAGGTACCAGTTATTCAGTGACTGCCTTGGGCTAAACAGAGCAAGTGACAAAAACACTTTTAGGTTGTCATGTGTTAATGTAAAATGCCCCCAGACCCCAATGCTTATTCATCTTCATCTAGTTGACTAATGCTTTTCCCATGTTGTTACATGTTGGTAAATTAAAGAAGCCTTCCAGACAGTTCTGTCAACAGTTTACTGAAATGTACCTCATTAGTGAGGTTGAGCTGTCACATGAGTGTAATTTAATCTTATTGAATTATCACTCAAAAATGCTTGAATACCAGGCCTTTATATGCTGAGAAAGAAGGATTTCTAGGAATACTGTCACATTTTAAATTGATTAGATCTGAAGCATATAAAGGAAAACCCCTGAGTTTTTTCATACTTGCAGTAGGACTTGTGACAGCCCTTTATCTGCATCTTGTTTTTTTGGGGGGGAACTGAAAAGAGCCAAGTGCATTTCTACTGAGCAGTTTTTTTTAGATCCATAACAAAGCTGTGAGGCTGAATGCCATGGTTAAGATAGAACTTTTATTTCACACAAAAGGAATTTAATTCCTTAAGTAAGGAATTCAAAGTACAAGGATGGTTTCAATTAGTACCTTAGTAAATCATATGCATTTACTGCTCCTTTTGAAGGACACCAGATGTTTTAAAATCTTTGGAATCAGTTCTGTGTTATCTGACCAATACACATATGATATAATTCATGAAGTATAGGGTCTGTTTGTCTACGTCTTTGTGGGTGCCTAGGGTCTGTAAGTCCGTTCTGCTCCAGCTGAGATCATAGAAATGGGCCCCATCAGCCTGGGTATGTTATGCTTGGGAAAGCTCAAAACTGGTGTTTGTTTGAAAAATCTGCTTATTGAAATAGCACACTTTCTTAAACATATTTTAAAAATGTTTTTGTTAGAATTGATCTGGGAGGACTCAGAAAAGGATTTCTGACTAGAATAACAGACAAGGGTAAAATTTGCCCAGTTAGGAGCTTCTCTGGCCATAATGGTGGGTAATGGTTCAGAGCTACCAGCTGCATTTCCTACACCCTAGGTGTACACTGAAAACGCTAGTTTATCATATTCATAAGAGAAACTGAAAAAGATCATGGATACTTCCCAATGCAGAAAAGGAATGGTCTTTAAATCTCATGCAAGAGGATAATGGTTTTTCATTCACACCAGCATTCAGTCCCGAATAAAATGATGACGTGATGGATGAAGTGTGACATTTACACATATACTTGCTTGTTATTGACAAAATGTGAGGGGAAATGGAGCATTGTCCCAGCAGTTTACCTCACTGCAGTATGTCCTTCAAGACTTCTGCCATTGGGTGGGAAAGCTCAACTATGCACAGACCTTTTCCCACTGAAGGTCACCAGAGAGTATCTGCAGAGCGTGTCCTCAGTGCTTGGGACCAGCCCTACCTAGTTTTCTCTCCTGGTAGCTCTGCTGGCTTTACATATTTAATGAAATTTTATGGTTTTAGTCATTGTAAATTATATTCGCTTTCTCAGACCTCTAAGACTTTCCTCCACCTACTCTCCCTTACCTGTCAAGTTTCACTGGGTATGCTTTAAATTCTGGAAAGGAGAATACTGACTTTGCATAACATAAATGAAAGAGCTGGAAAGCATTACGTTTTTCATACAAATTACATGAAACCCCCAAGATTCTGTCCTTGAGGGGAGAGAGCAACACAGGAAGTATGCATAGAAACAACAGTTTTTCTTTGTGTGTGTGTTTGTTCATGGAATAATATTTTTAGTTTCTCCTGAGGAAAGAAGATCTTGTGCTTTGCAAGTAGCAATTGTTAGACCAAATTACATTTTCCTCGGTCTTTCCTCGGTCTAAAACTAAAGATCATTGCTGTAATCCTACACAGGAAAAGTTACACGTCTGTGGGAAGTAAGTGAAAAAATAACAAAAATTAAAAAATGATGGAGAAACATTTGGAGAGGGGCAGCATTTTGTGTTCTGGACTGTAAATTATTCCTGAGAGAAGCAAGTATTCACTTTCACTGGATATATCAAACTTTTCTTCTGCAACAGAGGTTGCTACAGGCAAAGCATTTTCAATGATGAAAACACAGTGTTACTTCTTGTATATGTGTCTGAATACAGCAGCTTAGCTCAACAGACTACAACTGAGAATAAGCAACCTCTATGGAAAGGTTTCCTTTTTAGAGTTACTGTATTGAAGGAAAAGAGAGATTAAGACTGGTGGATGGGGTTACCAGCAAAAAATTAATCACTTCCTTGCCACTCCTAAGCCATTTCTGCCTTACAAGTGAGCATTTCTTTAATGAGGTTGAACACTGGCACAAGTTGCCCAGAGGGACTGTGGAGTCGCTGTTTGTAGAGATCAAAAACTGTCTGGACATGGTCCTGGGCAACCTGCACTAGGTGTCCCTGCTTGAGCAGGGCAGGGGTTGGACCAGATGACCTCCAGAGGTCCCTGACAACCTCACCCAGTCTGTGATTTTGTAAGCTTCTGTGAAAATATAACTAGTGACAGAGGGCTCTCACAGAGCTGCATTTCTGCCATTTCTGAATGCTAAATCAGGAATAAAACAAAAGGATTACACCTTCCTGGCACAGACCAAGGTATATGCTGAAGGAGAGTAGATTACTACATTGACTGAGATCATGATTGCTTCTTTGGGTTCAGAAACAAATTATATATGTAATTCTGAATTAATATATACATGTAATAGTAGGAAAAGTGATATAAAGTTAAATGTGGATCCTTGTAGATCATGGCTAAGAAGTATACAACTACTCAAATGTTTTCAGTAGGAACTCTTCAGTCAATCTGTAGAGAAAAAGGAGATTTAGGATTGTATGGAGTAGTTCCAAGTTGTCAGGTCTTGATTCCTTTTCCCACTCATAGAAGTTCCTATGGCGACCAGAGCCTGAAGTTCTGTTCTGGTTCATGTAAATTGGATGTTCTTTTATTCAGGTTGCTTTGGGAAAATAATTGTTGTATATATACTACTATGACATTCAGTCCATGTTCATGAAAGGAAAAAGATGAATAATATGATACATTCTTGTTTTTATTTTAATTCCACCAGAAATATTACATGCTCTAAGTATGTAGGACTCCAAACCAGCGTTCCTCTTCGACACTTGGAACGTATTATGTTTTTGTCTAGCTGTATGTTGGACATTTTGTCCAGTAGGATCCTATGGGAAAATGTGTCAAAAGCTTTACTGAAATCCAAAAAAATCACATCAGCTGGTTTCCCTTGATCGACTAGATGGGTGATCTTAGCATAAAAGGAAATAAAATTTGTTAAACAGGACGTACCCGTCGTGAAGCCATGTTGGCTGGGACCAATGACTGCATTGTCCCCCAGGTGCACTTCAATAACTTCAAGGATAATATTCTCCGTAATTTTACCAGGCACTGACATGAGACTGACAGGCCTGTAATTGCCAGGGTCTTCTTTCTTGCCCGTTTTGAAAATTGGTACAACATTTGCCAGCTTCCAGTCTACTTGGACCTCTCCAGATTCCAAGACCATTGAAAAATAATTGATAGAGGTCCTACAATGATGAAAGCCAGCTCTCTGAGCACCGTGGGATGAATCCCATCTGGACCCATGAAACATAGAACTGCCTAGGAATCCTGGGCCACTAAAACTCATTATTAGTTTCAGAGCTAAAAAATACTGAAGAGTAGAACTGCATGCCTGTTTCTACATTAGTATTTTATTGACTTCTCTCCGTACCTTTCATGTCAAAAAAAATGCTGAACTAATAGAATGACTTTAAACCTTTAACAAAGCAGTATTTACTGTCAATGCAAATACTTCTAATAAATGTATTTTATACATTTCTTAATCAAACCATGAGCATCTTTGTGATACAAAAATCTTCATCTTCTACTTAGATTTAAGTATGTTCTTGGAATATTTTGAACAGCCTAGTTAAAAAAAAAAAATCATATACAAAATCCCAGTTGGAAGCTTAAAGTTCAATTCCTAAAGTTCTAGTCTAGTCACACTATTTTCTGTTTCCGGTCACATGAGCAGAAAACTGCTTGTTGTATTCAATCACTTGACTCCTAACTGAAATTCCATTGAAGTCAAAGGAAAGACTTCATTTATCCCCGCAAAATTTTCATCAAACTTTTCTATGTAAACATCTCATCTTCCATTTTTTTATTTTAAAGTTATACTTATCATCATTGGTAGCACAGTGTTATCAGTGTCCTTTCTTTTGCCAGTAGTTAGTTTCCTTTTTCTCATGAAATTATATACAGAGCTTTTTATATACAGATCAGACAAGCTCTGGTGCTTGTCTGATCCCTTGGTGAGCAAGCGCAGCTCACTATGTACCAGAAAGCTTTTTTCTTGCGAAATTAGTTCTTTATTGGTGTGATGGAATCAGTGAGGCATCAGTGAGTGTAGGATCACATGCCTGGGAGAAAGGGGAATGCTCTGTTTCATTGCAGCAGGTTTTTGGCTCAGCCAATTGACACAACACCCTTGATACAGTACCTTTAGTCCATCTGGACTTAACTATAACTGATATCTTTGAGAGAGTTAGGGGAAACGTGAGTATCACTGAAAGCAGTAGGAATTTTCAGATTGTCTTTCCAGTAGTCAGGCTTTTACCCAACTATCTGCTTGGTGGCATTGCCGGAGTACCTCTTCAGACCTGTATTCACATTACAGGTGTATTCAGACCTGTGTCTGAATGGGCACTGTAAAAGGGAAAAAAGGGCTAACAGTTTGTATTTGGTTTTGTCCTTGGCCATGGAATCCATCACAGTAGGAATCCCTTTCATAGAGTTCAAGGAGTGAAATTAGTGACAAACTCTCTGTTACTCTAAAACAGGAGTAAAAGGAGAGAAGGTGTTGCCTGAATCCTCTTCATTCAGTAGTTCACCTGCACCATAGATGCATAATAAAATAATATACTGCAATACTATAATATGGATATAAAATAATATGGAAATAAAATAATATGGAAATAAAATAATATACTGCAATATCATCCTCAGATATTTAGATCACAGCATTTTCCCTAGTGAAAAAGCAGAAACTGAATAGCTGGGCACAGGAGTGTAACATAAGAAAAGGGATAGTCATTATTCACAAAGAAAAATGAGAATATGAAAGCTGGTATGTCTAGGAATTTTTGCAGAGGGTGGGCATGCTCCCAAAGCAGGCACACGCATGACTGGAAGAGAGCATTTACATTTCAAGACAGATTTGCTGCTTGTTTTATTGTTACTTTAAAGCAGAGGAGTAGCTTGCAAAATTAGATGGTTTAAAAGGGAAAATTCATCTTTCAAGAAAGAACATAAGATAAGAAAAGCCACCATGGGAAGGCTAACAAGGTTGGAAGACATACCTAAAATGATTGCTACTGAAAAAAAGTCTAAAAAGACTGATATTTTTTGTTCTGACATGCTTGTCCACCACTTAGCCTGTCTTCTCTCCAACTGTCTTTCTCTTTGAGTTCATGTTGAAATCCGTACATGCTTAAAAACAAATTTTGAAAGATTACTTTTCCCCCACCCCTCATAAAAGGGCATTGTGAAGGCAATAATTTGAGTGCCATTGCCCCTGGTATAATTAATCTCTTCATGCAACCTGTCCACTGCCTGTGAAAAGTAGCCTCCAAAACCTTCAGTTCTTGGTACACGTTTTGGTTTCCATGTGAATTAACAGAATTTTCGTAAAACAGTGGCATACTGCAATAGTGGCATTTCGCATGTTCTCAACTTGCCTTGATAAGAAAACTGCCCCAAACCAGATAATCTTGTCTTTTTCTCTTGCTGTATCTTCTAAAGTTTCTTCTACAAAGCTTCCTGTGGTGCTTGTCTCTGGCAAGGTTTTAATCTAGGCTACAAAATGTAAATATGCTATATGGTACTACCTTTGAACTGTCAGGGCAACACTTCCAAAGTTTTATCTCATCTCAAAGGTTAGGCGCTGCAAGCATCAAATGAGATGCAAAGCACCACTTTCCTATTTAGCTATTTGGTATAATGAGGCATGAAGGAGTCTTAATTAATTGAAATGAGGTGTGGCCTAAAAAAGTTGAGAAAGAACAGGTTAGGAATGTCCAGACACCAGCATAATACTGCAGCAAGCCAAATAAAGTAACTCTCAACAGTTAGCAGGAACCAGACTGCCCAGACTTCTTGCAGGGATACATTAGCCCCCCAAACCATCATTCCAATACAACCATGCTGGGTTCATTGCCTAACTCATTTTGTTCCAGTCTAGCTTAGTTATTTCCATATTTTATATTGTGCAGATGTACCCAGAGTTAATAAATAACTAAATAAATATGTTCACCTGTCAGGGAGCAGCAGGAGCAGGCTGCTTCTCAGGTGGAGATGAACCACGAGGCAAGGGTAACAATGAGGGAAGCCTGAGCAGGGCTCTGAATAAGAAGCAACAGCAGCCAGTGCCAACCAACAGTCCAGACAAGCCTGTAGTTACAAAGCAGGTCCCAGGACAAACTAGACCAACATACCAGCAAGCCACAAAGGCAGATGCCCTCTGCTTGAGAGGCTGTTCAGGGCAATTGCAGCCTGAGTGCAGCATGTTGGCACACTCACAGCCCTGACACAAGCACTTGCCAAGACTCTTTAAGTATGTGGTTGCTCTTATCAAACATGACATGTAAAATTGTCTGGATGTCAATGGTGAGAAGGACACTGGTACACATTTTACTGCTGTGTGCCTACTCTGGCACAGGAGACATGAGAAGAGAAGAGAGTAGATCTCTACTCCCTGTGGCATGCACAGTTGAGACTATAAGCAGAGTAACTTCTAGATTGTCTTAATTTATGTCTGGACAGGGACTAAGGGAGCTTCAAAATTAAAAGGGCATAACCACAGTCCTGATGGTCTCCCCTTTCCTTTTATCAAACAGATCTTGGCAAAGAAAATAATCTGTCCCACCTGCCTGTAAAAGGAATGCTGTAGAAAGCTCTGTCTTCTTAATTCATCATGACTGAACTTGCACAGATGTTGAAGAAAGACTTTTCGTTCTAGCAGGGTTTATGTATCCTTCAAAGACTTCAGAAAAAAAATAGTATAGTTTAAAAGGTATTAGACTTCAGTTCTTCATTAAGTTTGCTCGTATTTTGTCCTTTCGTTTGGAAGGTGCTCATAGAAGGTACTAGGTTGACAGAGTAGGAGATGATCTTCCCTTTTTATCCAGCTGTCCTGACAATGTACTTCTTCCCTAAGAGACCATTTTGAAGGGAACCAGAAGTTAGGTTGATTCCTACATTATGCTTCTCTGCCAGTAACTGCTTATAAGGAGATGACCTAATTCTGGCTATGAAGGTGATGGGATTTTAGTCTGTCAAACTCATGGCTGCAAGTTGAGCTTTTAGTAATTACATTAATTTTCAGATAATATGCAGGTACTTGTTTGGTTTAAGCATACAGAGAAATCAAATGCATACAGAAATAAAATATATATATTTTTAAATGCCATGTTCTTGCTTTGCCTTATAGTACTACTTGCTCTGTGGGCATAGCCCATGGAATTATTATCTTTACAGCTATTTTGCAGTCATGACACTGTTATTACCATGCAGGAATGGGAAAAATATTATCTTTTTTGTGTGTGTGTCAGTTTTCATTAAATTGCTAACACTTTAATACCAAATAAAGAGTGGAGACTGTCAGCCTCTTCACGCTTTATTATCATTGCTAGGTGAACATGAGAGGTTTTTTTCACAGATATTGAACTGTGAAAAATGATTTTTTTTAAAGGATAAACAATTCCTGTAGAACATTCAGTACATTAATCCTACTGCAACTTGATGTAGCTATACCTGAATTTGATCATTTCTTTAAATCCTGAAATCAGTTGGTTCTAAGTTACTTTTCAATGACATTTAACAGTTAGACTTAAAAATACAGAAGAATGCATTATAAGTTTTACCCAAAATGATTATGGCAGTCATTTGAATAAAATACAGATTTTGCAAGCTGTAAAGCATATCATTATACTATATACTGGTCTAACTAAGGTTTGGTTCACAAACTACAGTGCTCTAACCAAGTCATTAAATCTATCTAAAAGGGCCTCATTTGAGAAGCAATAAAATTTTTAATCATTTTATTATTAAAGAGTGTTTAATATGTAGCTAATTAAATGCCAAAGGCAGGTTATCTGAGTTTAACCTTCAAAAAGAAAATGATGTATCAAAGTCTGCCTCTGGCATCATGGGATAGAAATGTCATCCTCATAATCATTGCGTGACAACTAGCTGGTGGCCTTTTCTAGAGCTATAGTTAAATTACCTGATTAAATTAATAGCCATTTAGGTGTTTTAGGAACTGCACAGACCTATACTAAATGAAAATTAGGTCCATTACATTTTCTGAGTGGGCTAGATAGACCCTAAAATAAAACACGTATGCCATTGTCCACATTACTTAGATTAAGCAATTAAAAGCCCTTTCTTAAAAGCTACTAATTTTCCATAATGTGCCAAGAACCAGGTTTACACTAATGATCTGAGAGAGTTTTTCTGCTTTTTCCCCCACCTTTCTTGTTTATTTTACTATTAAAAAATCTCAGGGACTTGTGTATACATGTTAAAGATACCTCAAATTTACAGGTATATGTGGGTGTTGTGCTGTATAGGCTTCTCCTAAAGCCTGACCTCCTGGGAGAGGTGTAAGGGAGGATGTTGAGTGTTTAGAAAAGGTCCCACTAAAATCTCCATGGTCTTTTCAATATGGGCTGGAGTCTTCAGCACTGGACTTGATCTCCGTGAGAAGACAAGGTTTTGTCTGTCACAGTTTGGTGAAATGACAGGTGAAGAGCACAATGTAGGAGGTTGGTGTGCTAGATGAGGTGCTTTCAACTACTGCAAACTGACTTCTAAGACTCCAGAAAGGGTATTTATTTTGTCTTAATATTCTGCTTGAGAGACAGAAAGGAGGAAAAAAAAAAGTGTATTCATTTTAGATAAGGTCTAGATGGTATCTTAAAATTTTATTACATAGTTATTTGCAGATGGCTCGATTTGTGTGTAATGTTCAGTAGGAAACAGTTTTTTTGCTCATTGTTATGCAAGTTTGGTTTAAGGGAATAGTAACTAGAGAAGGTGGCAGGAACTCCTGCAGACTGGCCCAGGCTCTGATGTAACACCAGTAAATTGTAGCTGTGATTCTGCATCCTTGAAAGTAATGAACAGCCTTGGCTCCCTCAAGATCTGGACCTGGAAAGCCCCCGTCTGCATGCCCACCTGTAAAATGAGCATGGCTATACGTATTCCACTGGGAAGATGGCTGTGAGACTTATGACTCTCTATTTGAGCTTACTGAGACCAGTCTACACTGTTGCTCAGTTGCTCATTCAGTTGCATCTCTTCATAAAATCCTAAATGATTTCCCAGGGAAGAATGGTTCAATATAATATGATTTAGTATTTCATTTTTCTATAACAATTAGAAAGGTAATATTAAAATATTTATAACCATTCCTGAAATTTTAAATGACGTTTACATTTTTGTATGTATTTTGGTTTTGAACTCTGCTGTGTAAGTAACTGTTTTTACCAGTGATGTGTCAGTAATATAAACAAGAGGTTCCTACAGAAATGTTTCAGCTTTGTGATAAATTATGAACAGCATGTTTGTAGATGTTCTTGAGGTAAAATTAATTGTGCAAAATAGCAGCAGTAGGTTTACTTGCCATTTAAGCTTAAGTGAAGCTTAAGGACTTCCAGAAAGGAACATTACTTTTGAATCAGTGTCACGTCTCATTGCTACTGGATTATGAGGACCACAAAATCTGGTCTGGTCAAGAAAATCACCATCCTGACCTCCCATTGTTATGCTGAATCGTATTAGGACTGTATGTAAGTAAAAATATCTGTTTAGAAGCAGTCTCAGTACTTACAGAAAATGTCTTTTAGTGTCTATCCTTAAAAAACAAAAGCTAACAACAACAAAAAAAAATCCCAATACATTTTAGGTGAATTTACCTTGCTGTACAGATGCTATGGTTTTGAAGGCTACCAGGACTATCACTCAGTAAATGGTGATGGATATCCGAAGATAGAGGTACAGGAGAAGGAACAAAGTTGGGCTGAGAGTGGATAGGTATGAGAAAGGGTGAATCTTTTCTCATTGAAATATTTAAACTGTCATCCCTCGTTTCAATGTTTTTTGAGCCAAAGATTTGTTGATGTTAGTTTTATTGTTTCTTTTGCATGTGACTATATGTGAATGTGTGTTTTACAGAAAAATAACATGACTCACTCCCTTTCGATTATTTCTAGGAGCCCATAGAGTAAAAATTGTTTTTGACAATGATGATTAAACAGTGTCCAAAGCAAGGGTGACCTCCACAAAAGACAGATGCCTCTAGAACATCCCTGGACAGGTATTGTCTCAGTTTTTGGCTCCAAGCAAGGATGCTTCTTTCTTTGGTACCTGCAGCATGACTCCTCATCTCTCAGTACTGTCTCTGTTATTACCCCACCTCACAGAAATATAAAAACATGTTGAAAGGGGTGTAAAATAACATATGATGCTTCAACATCAAAAGCAAAGGAGTTGTTTCCCCAGCCCTATGGGGAAATGCCTGTCTCGTTGTGCCCATGTCCGTGGTACAACAACATCATGGGGATGAGGAAGGTGCTGTGGCTACCTAAAATAGCTCAAATAGGCACTTGGGCAATGATTTTGAGTGGACAGCATGTCATAATACATATAGCTGGGATTTGGCAGAGGCTGTGACCCAGTCTGATTTGAAATGGACATTGTGTAATTCTTAGGTTGGCATTGGAGCTAGATGATCTTTAAGGTCCCTTCCAACCCGAACCATTCTATGATTCTGTGACTAGATCTTAGAGAAGATGAAACTGCTGGATAAGATAAAATATTCAAGAAAGCCTCCATTTTGAGCTTTTGAAAGACCAATATGTAAATTAGTTGTCCCCATACTGAGCAGTGGAGTTACCCTGATAATCCTTATTAGCATCAGCATGAACTGCTTGTTTAAGTGTTGTTCTGCACTGTGTAGAGAGATGAAGACCACCAAACTGCTCTGATCCTGCCACAGGAGATGTATCCTGAAACACCAGCAGCAAGCTGTGCTAGTGGTAAGAGGTGAGATAAGTTTGTGTGATGAAGATTTAATGTACAGAGCTAGCTGAAGCTGTCATAAAATAGCAATTTTGTATTGGCATTTCTTTCATTTGGAGAGCCCAACATGTTGGGAGAACATTAAAACACTAATCTTAACAGAATTTAAATATTAACCCTATTTTAGTGCTCTTCCTGTCATTGCTAGCGTTTAAACTAAGGCATAGATATAAATGACCATCTATTAAAATTTTGAGTCTTTTGTAACCCAAACTGTTTAACAGAGACTCACTCCACAGATCAAACAGGCAAAGACAACTCCTTGCCCAGGGCTCTTCACCATCCACATACAAGCTGCCTGATTTTAAATAAAGGAAATGAATTTCTTAGAAAGATTCAAGACAAAGGATGAGAAATACAAAGTAGTGACAAAGATGCAGTGGTGTTTTTTCCTGTTAAGAGACCTGTGGGAGAGAAGCAGTCAAAAAATCCTGAAGGAGAGTATCAAACACAGGTCCTAGCTGAAGAAAGTACCACAGAGAAAAAAAAAAGAGTTTGAGCGGTGTCAGTGCTTCAGAAATACGTATTTTAGGTGATTTTTCTCTAACAGTAGCTGACTGATGTATGCTATGCTCCTTAAAATGGCTTTAATTCTTTTAAATTCCCTACTTTGTGAACTTTATAGTTCTAGCCTGTGTTCAGTGACATCCGGTAAACACAAAAACATCCCACAGGCTTCTCTCTGATGCTTTTGGGTCTGTGTTAAGTGCTGCTGTTCCAGTATCCACTAAGATGAAGGTAAGCCCAGTTTCAGCTTTTATGAAAATAGTTACTAATCTTTCTCTGGAACAGTTCCTACTGCCCTTGGTAGAAAGTGAGCTTAAGGATGATAGCAATAATTAATTTTAAATTTTTCAAAAGTTTCTTTCTTTGGTGAAGAATCATATTCCTGTGCTATACTGAGTCTTGCCGTATGAAGTAAACCATCCCACTGGCTTCACTGGAGCTACTCAGAATGAGATAAAATGAAAAAATTGGGCAGCAAATCATTATTCTGGCTAGGAAAATGTGCTTTAAGCTGTAAAATATTAACTGTAAACATGAGTCAATGAGTTATCACTGCTAGACCATGATTTTAATAATAGGATATTAGACTTGATAAGCAATGCAATATGCCACAACTGATGTGTTAAATACTAGAAAAAATGCTCATGGACAGAGAACAGTGACAGATCTGTTTAAAAAATAAATACATAATTTAAAAAAAATGAAGAAAAATTGCAGAGTGCAATTAAATGTTTAGGATATGATTGGAGGTCACTTACTACCACCAGGGTACCGAAAGTGCTGAAATAAAAACATAAGTGATTTTTAAGTGTAATTATAGTGATTCTGTCAGAACATCTCATTTTGAAAGCCATTGCACTGTTAAGAAAGAATTGTTTTTTCAATGCTAGTGGCAGCTATGCTATCCAAGCTTCCAGGTATTCCTGTTTTTCTCTTATGAGAGGAAATACATAAAGAAAAATCATACACACAATTTGGATATTTTTATTTCTTCCATTGATGCCATTAAATAATTCTGTATTTACAGTATTACAGCAGAGACCTGAATATTTCTGTGGCACAAGAACAGGTCTTTTGTTCATTGACCAAATCCCTTTAAGTTTATAAAGGATGGTTTATGTGTGGTCCAGATACTCTGTACACTCTAACCCATGTCATGGATTTTAATGGAGAAGGTCTAGACAGAGTTCATACAAACAGAAACATGAGAGCATGGGAGCTTCTGAAAGGGTGGTGGGCTGGGAACTGCATGTGGTAAGAGTTGTGCCAATTATTCCAAAGCGCAGATCTACGTTCCTGGTTGATATAGCTCAGACATTATCAAAGAGCTGTCAGTGGGCATTGTACATGTCCGTATGGGAACATAGTATGTTAATCTTGACCATTTCCATGAATAGAAGGTGCTGGGTCTCCACAGAAGAGACCCTACCCCATCTGTTCCTATGCTGAAGCCATCCAAATTTGGCACAGAGCACCCAGAGATGCTGCTGAAACCTGGCCATTCTTCATATGGCTGGAAATGGGCAGGGCTTTTTTTCAATATTTCACTGAAATAAGCACACTTCCTTCCCAATCGTCCCATGGGTAGAATTATTCAGCACAAGGAGGGGGTGAGAAGTCCGCTGTGCCCAAGAATGCCTAAGAATTTGAGTATTTACTAAAATGTCCTAACTTTTTGATTTTGCCCCATCTTTTGGGAAACCCTATGTAACTAAGCTCAGGGGGCTTCTGAAAACAGACAGTTTTCTGTGCTAAATAGAAACAGAAAGTGTAAAAGTACAGTCACAAGTGTTTCTGAACTGTTACAATAAATTCCACCTTTTTCAGAGTTTAAAGTTATCTGGGTCTTCAGCATGAACCCAGTAAAAGCAATGACCTAGCAATGAAGATCAGCCCTGGGTTCAAACACACCATGCCACAAATAACTGGCTTTGGGTTTGGATCTGCTCCAATAGGGGGTAAGGATTTTTTGTTTGCTCTTATATTTGGTCCAGTAATTTTCCAAACTTCCATAAAAGGCTTGTTTTGATTTTGGCAGAAAGTTCTGGGCCAGTTTCTGGAAGACAGGGTTGTTTACTTTTAGTTTGAAGCAGTGGTTTATCTCATCAAAATTGCAATATGTATGATTAGCTACCTTTCTTCTTCCTGATGCAGAATAGTGTTTTATTTTAACCTTTTTTTTCTTTTTTAACCCATAGCTTTTATTTTTTTATTACTATTATTTTTAACACAGCTTTTGTTGAGTGCCTTGCCTGCTCCTTTAAATACTATCTGGGAGATACAAACATGCATTACCTATCACCATTTTTGAACAGTATATTTATAATTTTTATTATTTATGTTTCTAGCTTGCAGTGTTGATGCAAATATATTAAATACAGTTAAGACCTGTGTGCTTTAGCATCTGTGGAATATCATCACACCTCCAAGGCTAAGCTTGAAGCTAAAGCGTTTAAGAATTTATATGGCCATTCTTTTTCTCTCTCTGTGGCATTAGAGAGAGGGAAAAAAAAAAAGGCAATAATGGAATGCATAACCTACATCCATAGAAAATATTACTGGCCTATTTATGATTATGATTCACGGTTTGGTCACTAGAAATATACTGTTCTGCAGGTTATGCCTTTAGCAGTTATTTGTTAATGGCAACTCCTACACACATTTTCCTGCAAGTGTTTTGGATTTCAGGAGAGAAACTGTGTCCTTCAAACAAGTTATTTCTTTGAGGGATCTTCGTGTAAGTGGGTTCCGCTGTGTATTGACTACTCATAATATTTTCTGTTATCATCTTGTCAGGGTACAATTCATTACTCCATTCATTATTCAATTTGTTGGGCCATGAGCATCTGAATAATTGAAAACTGCAGAAGTATTATAAATTATAGTGTCTCCATGAAATCCCAGTTTTAGGGTTTATGACTTGACTTTAAGAAATCATTCTCTGTTGAAAGTTGGCAATGAGGTCTCATCTTTAAAGCAGAATCTTATCAGTGTGGTGGTTTTTAATATCTTTATTGTTGCATACTTAAGAACTCAGGTTGCCTAAGTATATTAAATTATGGACTTTTTTTTATCAGTTTATCTATTTTTTAATTACTATTGCCATCTCAGTGATGTGGTCTGGGGACAGATAAAGAAATTAATTTATTTTGAGGTTAATAAGCAATTTACAGATGTTAATTAAAATTCCTTTTTTTTTTTTTTTCCTCTTCACTAAATAGAGTTAATATAGCCCCACCATATTAAAGACAAAATATTTTTGTGGTCTTTTGCAGGTCAATGATGTTCCTATGCAGGAATATAAGCTGACATTTAGCTGTTATTTTAAATAAAGTGCAGTATGTCTGACTCAAATGTGTTTTCTGATTTTATTTTTAGTTGCTCTGTTTTGATTTGGGGTAATATTATATCTCTATTCTCTAGATAAATTATATTAAATAGCATCACATTTATTTAAGAGAACAGCTATTTAATTTCTAGAAACACAAATACAAAATAGCCTACATTCTTCTCTTGATTATGTTCCTGAAAGATCAACAGAGTTGTACCAGGGCTGTCTGTATTTCTTGCTCTTAATTCTAAACATTGCCTGTCATTTAAGCATTGCGTACATTTAGGTTGTAGGCCAAATTTGGGAAGATATGCTTGAAGCAATGAATTTGCTTTCTGTGTGGATCTGACATTAAGGTTACAAATAATTTTTAATTTATTCCTGTGCTGATTGTTGCTAGCCTCATATGCTTCAAAAATGACTACTATGATGATCTAATTTTGCTATTACAATATAGGAAAGTTTTATTATATAGGAAAATTTATAGTCATGCTATTGGCAAGCTACAAGATAGCAAGGATGATGTGATGAAGACACATATATTAATTATGTGAACCATATTCTTTGGTTTGGCCACAACCTATTGCAGAAGGCAAGAGAAGGACATTTTCCTGAGAAGACAGTGTCATACTCATTGTCAGCTATCAGAGCTTGATTTTGTAGCCCAAACCCGAATGCATGGCACCCTTGGAGGTATCTTGTCTGTCTTGTACTCCTCTGGCTGTTGGTCCAACAGGGTACAAGGCTCCTTAGCTTTATCAGCCCTCTCTGTGCAGGTGCCTCTACCTTACAGTCCAGCTCTTGGCCAAAGATGTGAATGTGTTTTGCCACGACATTAAATGTTTGCCCATTGCAGCATGTCCTGCCCTTCTTTTGACCACTTGAATCTTTTCACTGTGCTCTGGATCTTCTGTACTTCTCTTTGTACATTCCGTCTTCCCATTCTACCACCTCTCTTCACCGCTTCACTGGTAGCTCCCAGATTTTCTAACAATTATTTACTTTCTCACTTTCTGAATTCAAATGTCTTCCATAGTCAAATAAAAATAATAACAACTCTCCCATAGCTAAGATTTTTGATGTTACATTTACACATACCCATATAATATATAGAATCATAGAATCATTTAGGTTGGAAAAAACCTCTAGGGTCATCGAGTCCAACCATTAATCTACCAAGTCTACCACTAAACCAGGTCCCCAAGCACCACATCTACACATCTTATGAAAACCTCCAGGAATGGTGACTCAACTACTTGCCTGGACAGTACATTCCAATGCCTTACAACTCTTATATAATGCGTACACAAATTATGTACAAGTCTTCAAACATTAATTTCTGCATATGCATATACATATTTGTGTATGTATATACTCATAAAATGCTTATAGTCTGGAAAACACGATTCTGACCAAATATCATCTAATGCAACTTTTATCTCATCTTCCCTTAAAACATCATTTGTCTACTTTTCTTGGCCTTTTAGGTCTGTAGATATGTGGCTGTGTATTTCTGTATCAACTAGGGTGATCATTCTCCCATCAACTTGGAAGACTTGGGGTCTCTTATACAGCAAACAGTTGACTGCAAATTTACAGCCATAAAATAATTCACCTAGAAGAAGCAAAAATGGAATTGCATAATGATTTGTAGAATCTGCGCCACTCCACAAAGAGAAAAGGAAAGAAATAAAGTTGCTACATACTTATTTCCTACTGGTGTCTATTGCTGTTTCTCCAACATGAAAGAAGTAAATAGAGAAGTAAATTCATCCGTTTGTGATTTAAAAATTATGAATTCCCACTGTTACACAAAAATTGTATTGATTATTTGCCACAGTCAAAGTTCACATCATGGAAAAACAGAAAACAGCAGCTCAGTGTTGGTGTGACAATGGAAAGTTATTTTAATGTGGTTGTTGTTCTTGTGCCTACAGGACTCCCTGCAGTTTGACCTTAGTAGTTCTGAGCCTGCTGGAGTTTTGCTTATAACTTTATCAGTTCCTGAACTTCCTTCCTGTGGTCACACTTGTGAATCACTGTGAGAGGCAGCACCAAAAATGTCTTCAAAACTAGTCAGCAACAATATACTAAGGACCAACACAAAGAGAGGTGATGCCCATGGTTTGTTGTGGGCAGGCACACAAAGGCCGGGTAAAGGTTTAATGATGAGACCACACAGGAAGGTCAGCATAGTCTGTGTTCTGCTTTTACTTAGCTAAATAGCTGAATACATGTACAGATGCTCAGCAGTCCTCTGCACACTATCTTCAGTGAAAGTGAAGCCAGCAGATACCTTTTGTATTCATATATATATGGTAGGAAAAGGGCAAGTTTGTTTCCACCTGCATCTGAAACCCTTATGGGCAACTTGATGGTATTTTCGTTTGGATATGCAGTTGGTGGGTCTCACAGATCATGGGAAATATTCTAAGTGACTCTGTTGATTTGGGAAAAATGCTAGGGAAACTACAAGAACCAGATGGGGGACACAAGTAAAGACATGTGGCATCTGTTTGAGCCACAACTTCAGTTACCCCTGCCATCCCTGCATTGCTTAGGGACAGTGGCACAGCACAGTCAAAGTATTCCAGCATAACCATACCCCAGAGTCTGCTTCTCAATGTTAAGCTTAATATTGAACACCCAAAACGATAGAGGAAGAAGAGTGATGTTGGGAGTGGTGGAAAGGAGCATGTGGGCATGTGCAATTGCAGTAAGATAGGAGATGGCAGCCTTGCATAAAGAGGTTCCAGGCATGGGATCCCATGGGGTAGGAAGTGGAGGAGATGACCTCCCCTGAGAGGGATAGGAAGGTTGCTCAAAGCCCCTGGAAAGGAGTGGAAATTGGTGAAGGGCTTGTGCACATTGCACCAGAGTGAGGGGCTTAGAAAGACACTGAACAAGCTCATGATGTATAACAAAAGAGGTGTGACGAAATGAAGGGTTCTGGACCTGTGGAGGTACAGGTGGGCTATGCCATGGGGAGTGACCAAGTGTAAACCCGGTGTGGAGCTGGGGAGTGTATGCAGCATTGAAAATGAAGGGGAACGGGAGGAGGGAGGTTGATGAGCAATGGAGAGGGTTAAAAGGTTAGCAGTGAAGTGTGCAACATCCTGCTTGCTTTATTTTCTGTCCTGTTATTGACAATCTTATTTCTCAGTCATTATTTAATGGGCAGTTTGTCTGAGTGAGAAGTAAGACTGATTAGGTGTAGGAAGCAAAGTAATTAAAGCTGCAGGATAAAAAACTGCTTTAGGAAATCTTCTGCCCACTCACATTCTTTATATCAACGACATTGATATTAACACTTCCCAATAAAATAAGGGATTTAATCTTAAAATTATTTTTCTTTCTTGCTTTCCATACTTTTAAAAATAAACTCAGGCTCTTCAAAATACATCAAACCATTCTACTATTGGATATCCAGTTCTATAATCAGTTCAAACTTGTTTTACAAAGTCCAACTAGGATCTGCAACGAGTGCTTTTGAGACCTACCTGAATTTTTATTTATGAGTTTTACAGAGTGCACAAAACTGGGTTTGCAGTGAAAATACATCTTTAACAGTGGGGGAGCAGCATTTGTGCCACAAAACCACAGAATGTAGAATCATATTTAATAAAGATATATTTAGTTTGCTATTGGAAAAGGATTGCTTGTAGGAAGATATAAAAGCTACTTAGGTATTTTTATAGAACTTTTGCATAAATCTCTTATCCATAACATGATCTAGTGACATAAATATTAGCAGATTGTTTCTATTTCACCTGCTGTAGAACCACTGCTGTCCTACAGCAATAACCAGCAAGGGAATAGAGCTATTTGCTGCTGTCATAAATAAGAAGGGGTGTCACAGCTGTTTTCATTTGACTGAGCAGTAATGGAGTTAATTATACTTCCAGTCTCTTTGTTTTTGATCTGTGTTTCCAAAGTCATCTAAGCTTCTTGAATTCTTGCATTTTTTTAACCCTTTTTTCTACTCACCTGTATTAGACTTTGTCTTTGGTTTGGAGGGGGTTTTGTTGTTATAATTCTTTTTAGTATTTATCCAAGCTTTTCTCATTAGTTAAAATTTATTATATGAAAATCTCTACTAAAAATCAATGTATTTATTTGTCTGGTACAGCATAATGACAGATGGAGACCATGGTCTTTCTCTAAGAGCAGGCTTATAGACTTACCTTTATTGGAAAATAAGTCTGTGTTTAAATCCAACAATTCACATATCTTGCTTTAAGCAAAAGAACAACATAATAAAGCTGTGCTTTGATCAAATCAATCACATTGTTAAAAGAAGGTTGTAATTAAGGAAGTCAAAAGGATGGCCAGACCTGCACAAATGGGGTAAAAGACAGTTCTTATTTAGGAGCACTAGCCCATAAAGCTGCTACACAGCAACACATGTAGCAAAATGTATTGGAAGAAACCTCTGTGTTGTTGCTCATTTGTAGCTTTGTCTGTTACTTGCATTTTGTTTGGTTTTGCCCTCTTTTTTTAATGTATAGAATAAAGGTAAGAATAAATATAAAGATAAGAATAAAGATAAGAATAAATAGAGCAAAATCTTCATTTATAGTTTTTAATGGCAATTTCTTGAATATGGCCAAGTTTTTCTCAGAGAATTCAATACATCTGTAGTCATTCAAAGTAATAGAGGTGTTGAAATGACTATGGTGATTCTGATTCTGAGACAGGTTTATAAAGTTATTGGTTTGATGGGACTCAGGCACTGAGTGTGTGCGAAAACCACAGTGGACACTTTTCTAAATATCTGCATATTTAAAAATATCTCTCAATATATACTCTTAGTGATTTGCAAATAAATATGTGATTAAATGAAACAGGAGAGCAGCAAGTGCTACAACTATAATTCTCTAATATAAATCGTCAATAATAGTTAAATCTCAGAAATACCTTTGAGAAGGAGATAAACAAGGAGATAACTGTAACAAACAAAAACATAATTGCTTATATACATTTAAAATCAAAGTTACTAGAAATTTAGTATGAGAAAAAACATTTTCAGTAATATGCGCCAGCATAGAAAGTCTATGATAAGTAATGTCACTCTTGGTGTATTTAACTAGTCCTCAGATCCAATTGCTATATTGTTATTACAGCATTGCAAGACTGAGAATTCCATATTATTTTATCCTTTTGTTTACTACATTGACAGATAATTAACAGACAGGGTGAGGTGAAACAGATGAGATAAGAAGAGGTGAGATATACTTCATAGCAGTCCTGCCAAAATGCCCCTTTGATGAGGTCAGGACACACAGATCACCATGTGCCAGAGCGATATCTCTTATGTAAGCTTTTAGCAGGTTGCCCTATACCTCAAACTAGCCCAGTAATGCTCAATAGTGCATATGTTGAGCTGTTACTTATCTGATTTTATAGGTGAGGAGTGGTGCTGACATAATCAAATCTCTTCATAGAAGACAAAAAATGGTTTTGGAGTGGGAAGAATCCTCGTTCTCTGCTGACTTGAGATTAGTTCAGACTAGAGAGTGAGGTCAAGTATTTTTGTTTTCCACTGCCAAAAACTTCAGTCATCTACCCCACTTAATGTGGCTATATATGATTCTGGTAGCATTTCCTGTAGATGTAAGTTCTATTTACCCTTTTCTGAAAAGTAGGGAGAAAATTTGATTTGTTTTTGTTTGTTTGTTTGTTTTGGTGTGGTTTTATTTTATTTTATTTTAATTTTATTTAATTTTATTTAATTTTAATTTAATTTTATTTTATTTTATTTGAAGCTGGACAAAATTTAAAACCCAGATTGCATTGTGAGATATGTAAAAACTCTACTCTCAATAATGGATTTAGCCAAACTACAGCCTGTGCTACAGAAGGTCAAATCTTTCACTCTGAAGTCTTTCAGACTCTGAACCCAGTTTGCATATTGAGCTCTCAGAACTATTTTCAACTACCAAGGGCATCTGAGCATGAAGAACACATTTCTTGATGTCTTTAGTTACAAATTGGCACACAGATGGGCTGCAGTAGCACGATGGGGAGGGGGTTCACATCTTAAATCCGCTCTGTTTATTACCCAGGAAGTTTTGATCAAGTTTATGGTGTTAAAGACTCCAACATATCAACTCCACTGAAGAACAGGACAAGCTATTGTAAATATGAACCATCAAAGCATTAGCCATTTCAAAGAAATGAAGCAAATCAATTGTTTTCTATAAAGGTGCCTTTCAGATCTCCTTTTTCAGGTTCTGAGATCCCTTATCAAGTTCAGCATTATTAAATGTTGGACTATGGACTGCAAGAGTAATTTTTTTAGGACTTCCAAAGGGTCACTTTGCTGCTAACATGCTTGTCTTTGCATTTATTTTACTTGACCTAAACAGGGTTACACACGCACGTACGCACACACACAATATGCATAAACCAAGATTAATTCAGTTGCATATAATACTTGCTTGAGCCCTAACCCAGCAAAGAATTTGAGGACTTATAGAAGATCAAGAATGTGCTTGAAACACTCTCATCAGATGGGGTTGATATTTCCAGTGAAACACATTCACTAATATAATGATCTGGTTTAGATTCTTACTGTTTATATGCAAGAAAAAAAAATACTGCTTGCACTGGGGAAATGTAGGATTTCTTTGTAGTACTCCATATGCACTACACATATGCACCTGTAAACAGCTACATATCCAAATCAGTGGGATAGTTTCTTTATTTGAGTTGTCCATCAGCTGCTGGAAATATGCTGCAGAAACACTGTGCTGATGCTCTCCATATTACGGCAACAGAGGTGGTTTGTACAAGTATTCAAGGGATGGAAAATACTCAATCCATTCTGCCTGTTTTCTGCTCAGCATAATGGATGTGAAAATATTTTGATGTTAATGTTGTATTTTTAGCTTTTATTCTACTAACTTTAGGGAATTTCTACACAAAAAAAATCCAATGAAATGTAGGAATTACTTAAATTCAAGCATGGAGGGCATCCATCTCAAAGCACATGCTTGAATTTAAATAGAAGGTTAAATGTCTTCATAGAATGGAGCCAATATTTTCAGCCCAGTTAGCCTTTCCATTATGCCTGGTAATTGAAGGCACCTGACTTCAATGTATGCTTTCTTTAACACACCAAAGCACTGAGCTGCCATGTTTCAAAAAAAAAAGAGGCTAGAATGAATTTCCTTTTCCAGTAAAAAGTAGAATTTCCTCTCCAAAATTACATTGGCTTGAGTTCCATTATGCCTTATATACTTTCCAACACCAGTGACAGGTTTAAGATCTGGTATTTGTGATGCTTAAGAGCTAAAAACATATGATTTATATCTCTGGAAAGTATGTATTTCTCGCTTTTTAATGGGGCAAACAGAAGTTGCACCTAGTCCTGGAAAGTCCAGAGTAGTTGAACCTTAAAGCTATAATATGCATATAAACACAAAAGTTATTTCAGGTCATTTTAAAACATGATTTTAAATTAATGAGTTATATGTTTCTCAATTTGAAACCAAATCTGGTAATAATTTAGCAAGATGGATTTTGGACACAATATCTATCATACATGCCTGCTTTCCAAAGCATGCACTAAAACACAGAGTTTACTGTAAATTGCTTGATTGCTTTACTTTCTTCCAAGATTCAGCTCAGTGGAGTAACAATGGTACAAAATTGGTGAGAGAGGAGACCTTTCCTGTGCCTCAGTGACAAAATTTTTCATTTTTTTCACTTTCTTGTAAACCTCATCTTCTAATCCTGCTCTCCTTTTGACCCTACAGGAATCAGTCAGGAGAAAGGTGACAGAGGTGACAGGGTCTGTTTTCCTTTTTTTTCCTTTCTTTCTTTTTTTTTCCTCTTTTTCTCTCTCTTTTTTTTTTCTTTTAGAGCAAAACCATCTTAAAAAAAAAAAAAAGAAAAAGCAAATTCTCTTTCACAGGGTTTTAAACTGTGTATATGAATAGTGAACATTTCTCTAAAAGAGGAATGGTAATGCTATTCTGACATAAATGTAAATCTACTTTTTCCTACAAATTAAAGTTTCAAAAATTATGAATATATTCTTGCTGAATACTGATATTTTCTCCTTCTTCCTCCACAATTTTTCCTACCCTTTACAACTCCCTAAATTATAAGGGAATTAAAAGTCCATTAGATAGTATACATTAACATATGCTATTATGGTTCTAGCTAGTGAGCGTGGGCAGAAGCTGCTGTGTGATAGGATTTTCCATTACTGTGCTTTGGAGGCAAAACATAATATTGTTTAATGTTTTGCTATTTTTTTTAATAAAGTGATAAATTTCTAAGCTATGTCATGTGACCTAAAATAGGTAAAGAAAATACTTGTTTCCAAAATATTCTCCCCATCAATTACTATATTGAAAAGAAGCCTGGTTCATTCCAGGTTTCCAGGCCATGTCAAAGCAGCCTTTTATAGACATCTATAGAATACCCTCTCCCAAGGAAATCTGACTTTTTTTTTCTTTTTTTTTTTTTCAGTAGACATAGTTGCCACATGCTTTGAAGCAAAAATAACAGCTGTAAATTTTTTGAAACATAAAAACATATAGTTTTTAGGTTCTGTTTGCCTTGAGTCTGCCAGATAAGCCTCCAGGAGTAAGTGGCTATGGGCTATATGTCCTTGACCAAGTCGGCTACCCTTGCTATATCCTCATTTTGCCACATATACGATGGCATAATGCTTCTCTACCTCATGAGATGGAACTTAGAAATTATATTTAAAATTTGCAATGTGTTCAGAGAGGATTTTTCAAATCTGTAACATGTTTAATCGGAAAGTACTACAGCTGGGCAAAATATTGCACATATTAGTGTTATGTTTTCTACCAGTTCAAAAGACTTTACTACCACAGATTTAGGGCAAAATACCAGGTATAAATCTTAACAGTCAGAAAAATTTACTTACAGTTACCTTTTTTACTATTATTGATAGCAGATTTATATCTGTGACCAGGGAAGAAGTCATCTGAATGCAGTCATGGATGATTTTAAATTAAACATAAAGTTTAAGAAAATTCTGGCTAAATGTCATCAAGATCCATCATACCAAGCTGTCTGAGAGGCTAAAGGGCATGCTGTGAGTGAGATGAAGGGCAAAAGCAGAGCCAGAGCCAGCATGTGCAGGCAGTGTGGTATGGGGATGGTCACAGGAGCCATCTGAGGAGAAGATGGTCACTCCATTTGTGTGACCAGCTCCCTCCTAGCATCTATTCCTCTGCTCCATCCCCTTCTTTACCATTTCTATGCAGGCAGCATTGTGGGCTCCTGAGCAAAGATTTATTTATTTATTTTTCTCTAAAAATCCAGCTATAATTTACAACGCTTCTTTCTGTGTTTACCATAAAAGTCTATATTTGAAATCAAATTTTAATGTGAACTGAAATTTAATATATGGAAGACATGGAATATTTATGGCCATATTGTTTGTATTTGGGGATAAAAATAGTCTTTTCATGAAAAACACAGTATTGACCCAAATTCCATTGTTTCCTCTGCAACCCATACATTAAGGAGTCCTAAGTGGATAACAGGAAAGAACAATAATAAGGATAACAATA